>NW_023501264.1:0-128548 GCF_013396195.1 Fusarium tjaetaba | reverse complement strand
GGGCGGACCGGGCGGTGGGGGTATCGCGACGCCGGAGGGGCCTGGTGCGGTGGGATATCGAGGAAGCGGCGGCGGCGGAGGCAGATTCATCATATTACCCATTTGGCCGGCATTCGGAGCTCCCATGGGCGGCGGCGGCGGCGGAGGGACCTGGAATGGTCGTGTGGGATCGGCGCCCGAGACATGTCTCTGGCCTGCCGGATACATGATGGACGACGCGGGGGGAAACCCGCCTCGAGGAACAAAGTGGGCAGAGTTGTTGTCGACGGTAGACGGCGGCGAGGTGTGTTGTCGAAGAAGAGAATTCGGTGTATTATGCGATGGAGACGGGCAGAGAGCAGCAGGAGCAGCAGCAGTGGCGCTAGTGGTGGAAGACCTTGGACGTAAGCTCGAGGCAGATGAGACAGAGTGGAGGAAGTGAGCCTGCTCTGCAGTCGCTATGTCGGAGGAGGATGGGCCCAGAGGCCGGGGTCGATTGACAGCCGCCAGGGCAGTGTGTGTGTGCGTATGCGGATGTGTATGGGTTGTATGGGTATGTATCGCTGCGGCGCCAGCAGTTGGATGCGCTGGAGGATAGGAAAAAGAGGACGGCCCCGTCAAGGAGGATGAGGACGACAGGGCATAGGCTGGAGGTTGGTCGTAGACGTTTGGCTTTGGAGTCCCGGCGACAGGGACTAGGTCCTGAAGACTGGGTCTCGAAGAGGAACGGAACCTGGCGGTCGAGAGAGACTGAGATTGAGGCTGAGAATGGAGCGAGGAAGTGGTGATTTCTGGGCTTGTCGAGGTTATAGATCCCAAGATGGGCTCTTGAGGCTGAGATTGAGACCGAAGAGCCTGCTGCTGTTGCGCCTGAGCATGAGCCTGAGCTTGGGCCTGTGCCTGAGCCTGAGCTGCTGGTGGTAGGTCGAAATTGGCAGCGGGACGGTTAACCCGTCGCAAGCTATCGCTACCCTTCATGGTTTGTATCTGCGGTGGAGTAACATGTCGAGGTGGGTCGTCTCGACAAGGATCCTGGGGGCTAGGCTAGGCCAGACCAAGCTAGGACGGGATAGAGAAGGATGCTGAGATGTCAGGGATTGTGAATGGAGTGGAGGGACTGGGACGGGAGTGAGGGAGGAGACGATTCGATTGATTGATGGATTGTTGGCGGACGGGAGAAGCTGACGGCGGGTTGAGATAGTGAGTGAGGAGCAGTAAGTTCTGGAGTTGACGACTAACATAAGGTAGGTAAGTTAGACTAGACTAGACCAACACGTGAAATATTAATTTAATCGAACAAAGAATAGGTAGTAAAAACCACTAAACTAATGCAGTATTCGAATAACTCGACTTGGCTAGTTACGGCTTGACTATCAATCAGGTTTATTCCGAGCCGTTAGACGGGAAACTCTGTTTTCTCCTCACGTTCCCCTCAGCAGAAGGGAACCTAAGCAGACCTGAGCTTTCTAACCTGACCGACTGCGCCATGTTCTCACGTTAGGCTTTCAGTTCGAGGGCGTCTGGCGCTTAGCGACAGCTGAGATGGTGTGCAGAGTGTGAAAAGACATGCGCTAGCTTCACTAATGGAGGGGGATCTCCAGCAAATCGGCATCATTCAAATGTCGCCAGTCTCGGGTAATGGGGGGCACCAATTGTCAATTCCTGCCCGTCTGTGCTATTTTCAACTTGTTCCATTGGAATTGTCATTTTCGGAATGGTTGTCATGGGACCGTCAGGCTATGCCTTGTTCACTTGCATCTATCTCTTCACACTCAACATTATCGGCCAGACTCTTCTAAGCCCTCTATATTTAATAATCGTCTTTCCATTGTCTAGGCCCACTAGAGAACCCTTGGGTCATAACCCATGGCAACACGGATAACCTGGTATCGTGAATACGAGAATGTGCCTGACTAGGAACACCTGGAAGTCAATTCCCCCTTACCAGAGCATTGGGACTCCCCGCAAGCTGACATCCTCTCGGCTATGGAATAATGATTAAAGGTCCTCTCCTGTGGCGTCACACTGAACACGAGATTCTCCATCATGAATTGTACTCTAATAAGAACGGTCAGGCGGTGACCTTTTTAAATCGCCGTACAATTAGCGGCCCTAGGAGAATGGCCGGACTGGGAAAATCTCCGTGGCCAAAACTTAGCTTCGTGTACTCTTCGTATAGAAATTACCTTCCCAGTCGACAAAGTTCACGATTCACCAGTAGAAACGGTTTCAAAGTGGCATTTCAAGGTATCCAATCAGATATATAGTTCAATATTAAACCTTAACGCCGTGTCCCAGAACATGCTCGCCAGACGTATCTCAATCTGCCATGCACTGAACTTGATGCGACTTATACGCGCCTTGTCTCAAATAAGGCTCGGCTCACATAACACTGCAGCTTCCAAAATTGAATCCATAGCCTTGCTGACACTGCTCAAGATAGCCAGCATCCTCCTCGGATCCTACAGGAACGTTGTGCTTCCGTACGAGACCCGAGATCTTGAGGCTCTGCTCTCCCTCTGCGTGCCACCACTTGAGCTTCTGAAGTGTTGTGCCCTCTTCATCGTCTGTGCTAAGCTCCCACTTGCCCGAGGACACTGCCACTTCGCACTGCTCTTTGGGGAAATGGTACTCGGGCAAATACACAATCGTAGGCGCCTCATCTGGTGCTGCTTTTGGTGCCTTGACCTTGAGAAGATATGTGCACTGTCGCAAATCAAATCCGGTGGATACAATGTCACCGTATACCACCGTCGGCGTAGGGCGCACGAAAGCTTCGGCTGCGCGGAAGCCAGGGGCGTTGGTTAGCTGAGGATCCTTGGCTGACGGCGCGGAGCTGATGGACGGATTGGTGAGTGTCCGTTTGAGGTTGTCGGGTGTAACATTTCGATCATCAGCCACATCCTTCTTCGTGTTTGCCGCAATCGCAGTCCTCGCCAGATCCAGCGACGACTGCGAGTATTCGGGAACGGGGGATTCTGGAAGTGGTTTGTCATCCAGCGAAAGGATGGACAGATCCTCTCCATTCCAAAAGTCTCCCCTTAAGTGATCGTTTCTTGCACAATATGTCCATAGGCAATGCCCTTCGATCTGAGATCCTTCAACTGCGAAATAGTTGGCGTCCATTGCCGCCGACTGGCTCGAATAGTCGCCTGTCTTGTAGGCTTTCTTGTCATCCATATCATAGGGAATACCAAATTCTGACAACACGCAAGGATGCTTTCCTATCCGGTCAAGGCCCTCTTGTCTCAGTGTTGCGAGCTGGTCCCGGAGACAGTTTCGAATAGCCGTCTCTCCGATCCTGATCGCTAGCGCTGGATGCCAGTACTTGCCTCTCAAGACTCCGACCACATCAACATTCCACGTGCTATTCCAGTGCTTTGTCATAAGTGTGATGCCGTCGTAGTAATGCGGTGTGAACGCCATTCGAGGATCTTCGTCTTCCGTTCCTTTGATCTCGGGCGGTAATTCGAGTGTAGGAAATTGCATAAGCATAATGCAGTCTTTGTGGACGGCACGGCAAGTTTTGACATATTTTCGCCAGAAGTCCATGAAATAGGTATTGGTGAATTGCGGATAATCGATGACCTTACCGGTACTCGGATTTTTAGCAAAGTAGTCCTTGCGAAGGAGGGTATCGGTCTCCATATCCCAAACTCCATGCTGTGCCCAGACACACTCGCCGAGCTTCCAGCCAGGATCACGCTTCCAACCATATCTTGAATCGTCATAATCTGCTGGTAGCCATGCGACCTCGCCATGAGGGTCGACCAATGTTGTGCCAGTCTTGTAAGGGCCAAGGCCGCCCATCTCCCAAGTATCGACTTCGCACGCCCGTCCCATTCCAGTCAACAACGTCTGCCACATTGTTGGGCAGGTTCCCTTCTTCAAAGGATGCTCTTTAGGGATCACAGTAAGATCCTTATAACCAGTCATGCCCTTGTTTGGTTCATTCATGCTCTCCCAGCCAATGACGACGACCTCTTCCAGGTCGCCTGCCTCGTGGATTCGCTGGGCAAGTTGACCGCATGCTCTCATGAAATGGTCCTGCAGGTAATCCTGGATGTTCACACCGTCAATTATACACTTTGGAGCAAAGTCTTTGCCAGCAAAAAACATGGTGAATATGGTACCAGCTGCAAGTCGATAGTAGTTGGTCGACCAGATCATTTTTGGGAACTCATCAGGGTTAGGGTATGTATTCTGAACAATTGCTGCTTCAGTCGCGGCGAAGCTCTGAGGGTTGAGGCCGCATGCATATATAGTCCATAACGGGGCTCCCGAGCCACCAGTGAAACGAGACCAAACGTCCTGGTGAGGGTCCATGAATATATAGAATCCATACTCCTTTGCTATTCTCAGAATGTCAATCGTATGCTGGATGAAGTCTTCGTCGTATTTCCCAGGCCCTGCAGCCTCGAGTGCCTCCCAGGTAAAGATGTAGCGGATAGTGTTGAAGCCGTATCGCCTGAGGCGCGCAAAATGGGATCGCGCATCTTCCTTGGGGAAAGGACGCTGGTGGAATGTTACATTATCGCCGTCGAAGAAGTCAGTGGGAATGTGAGATGGTTGATCGGGTTCGCTAGGGAGTTTGGCATCAGCAGCGAGATTGATGCCACGGAGGACTACTTGTCGACCGTATCCATCGCGGAACTGGCCATCTTCGATCAAGAGGCGAAAAGACGACATGACTTGCCCTTCTCTAGACCGCTTTGCTGGTGTTGAGAGAGCAAGAATGCGGAGCTGAAGGGGAAACTGGGATATAGGCCAAGTCTGGTTAGCTGGGGCAACCACCTGACGATGACGTTCCAGGCGGGCTACTGTACTGTATGCGCCTGGGGACCCTTGTTAGTCAGCGGGATATACGCGGAAGGGAATATTCTTTCATGGAGAAACTGGAACAATGTACTATTTCTTCGATATTTAGGAGTATGGAGAAGCCGGAATGGCATCTAAGGGCATTCAATTTCAGTGTCCCATCCTTCTTGATTCCGAGGTCATGAGGGTCATACTCCGTGCCTTTAGTCCCATTATCATAGATCATCACCTCTGGACATGTCCCCCACTACCCGGAGTTTATGAGCAACCCGAACATCAGCCGATTTGAATCCGTATTCGCTCTAATAATATCAGCAAGCCACTTTAGATAAGAATTAGTGATCGTGTTAAGATAAGTCTCCGTAGACGTCACGGGAGTGAATATTGATCGTATACTGAAACATGAGTATTGTGGCGGGCCGGTGAGTAAAAAATGCATGACCACTGCAATTAAACTTAAAAGCAGCACCCTCGAAAGCTTGGGGAGGAGAACAGAAAAGAAAAGAAAGCGAGAATACCCTGTCAGTTTAAGAAAATGCGGATATAGAACGTGAATAGGGACCAAAAGTTCCGAGCATATCAATCAATCAATCGTATTCGTCATCCTTGGGTCCGATGGTGGCTTTATTTAGGCGCTAAAACGAATGCCGCACCCAGGCTGGGGCCCTGGGCCAGAGCCAGACAAATTTAGTCAGCCAGATCTCTTGTCGCTCGTGTAAGCGAAGCAACTTGTCCGAGAGTCCGTCGAAGCCCCCCCCCCCTCGGAAGGTCTAACACGAATTCTACCTAACGTGTAAGTATTATAGTTGTGCAACAAGAATAGAAGCTTAGAACCTCGTAAATAGTTCAGACCGCGTGTGCGAGTGTGTGAGACTCCCTATACTGCCCCAAATGATCTCGTCAGCTTCATCCTCTCCTCTTACGTTTTGCACTCAAGAGTGAGAACTTGGTCAGATACTAACGACAACCCGATTCCTTTGGCCTAATGAGGTATAGCCTTACGACCTCGCAAATCGGACATTTTACGCAATGACAAATGCGAAAACCCGTCGCCGTTAGTTAACTCCGCTGGAGCTGCCTACCTTAGTACTTTACTTTGCTCCCCTCGCCCAACCAATCCCCCATTTTCCTGTTTATTTTACGTTGAATCAACAGCCTGCCTTTCTTGTTCTAGAAGCTCTTCTCCTCAAGCTGAGGACCCTTGCTTCACATCAGATTCTATTTCATTCTCGGGTCGAGAATATCAACTCTAAAATCATCTGTCACCGACCCACACACATTTGCCGGCACTGCTGCTATTCCGGTTGTGGCTGGACTAATAGATCATCAACTCCAAATACCCCTACGAACATCACATTCGGCGATCCGGTAAGAGTTGTGACTTGTCGGATTCTGAATACCGGACTCGAATTTCTTCGTTTTTGTGTTTTGGACTCTCCCGGTCCAAGAGCTGAGGCCGTCCGGCGCTTCCGTCCGCAGACACGGAGACATTGCCCGGTCACCTCGGAAGGGTCCTTGAAGCCCATGACGACGCCCGAAAGCAAAAACACTTAGAGTTGGTGTTTCCTGCTCGTGGTTCGTTCGTTCGTTGCGTACTTCTATAGTCGCTGGGGCTTTCTGGATGATCTGGCCGTTCTCTATATAACTTTCACAGACACTGCATCGTCACATAAGGTAGATAGCATGCGCAAGTCAACGACGCCACAGCCAACTGGTCCAGAGAGCATCTCCTCTGCGCGGGTCTCCAAGCTTGCCAGAAGACCGCACCGTAAATCGAGAAACGGATGCTTCAACTGCAAAAGGAGAAAAGTAAAGGTGAGTCCTCCCAAAAAAATGAAAAGAAAAAAAAAAGAAAAAAGAGAAAAAAAAGTCTCCGAATGTCCCAGATCAGAGCTGACAAGACCTCCAGTGTGACGAGGTGAAGCCAGCTTGTGCCAACTGCGTGCGCTTTGGCATACCCTGCGATTTTGCACCACAACCACCTTCTAGTGACGACTCAGCGCCGCACACTTCTCCTCCGGAGATACTATCAGTTTTAGCAGAACCTGCCACGACGCCGCGACGTGGTCCTGGAAGGCCACGCAAGGACTGGGCTGCACTCACGCGACCACCACCTCCTCCCCCGCCAGCATCAGACAGGACGACAACATCGCCATCTTCGACGTCAGCTACCCCAGTTTCCTCTTCAACCATATCAAACTCGCAGATATGTTCCTTGAATATTGCTGACGCCGAGTTACTCTTCCACTTCATGGCCAATACCTCAAGGACCTTACACGATGCTGACGACCCTGTCGATGATATCGCATCGTTCTGGGCGCGAAATGTCCCCCAGATCGGCCTTTCCTATCACTTCGTCCTCCATATGATGTATGCTCTAGCAGGGTATCATCTAGTATACCAAGAACCAAAGGGGACTGAACGGCATTCCCAGAGCCTCGCCCTCGCGGCCCATCATGCAGAGCTTGGAATTTACGAAATGAACAGGACTTTAACGAACCTTAACGAAGCAAATTGTGGCGCTCTCTATGTCGCAGCGGTGCTCGTCTGCTACTGCACCTTTGCAGCTGGACCAACAGGTCCCGACGACCTGCTTGTGTGTGTTATTGGCGAGGGGATCTCGCAAAGATGGCTTCCCGTGATTCATGGAGTCCGGCTGATCCGACAGAGCATTGAACCAGCAACGCTCTTTACGGGCCTCATGGCTCCTCTCGGCGGCGGTGGCACGAATTCAGAGATGGAAGATACAAAACCCGATTTTATGGTTATGGGGTTCTCGTACATTGATTGGGTTGGACCACTTGAGAAGCTTCGACTATGGATAGCGTCTCATGAGAACCCAGATACTGCCCTGTACCTGAGGGTTCACAAAAGCTTGTGCGATGTTTACGAGGCCAACTTTGGCAACGCCGAGGGCCTTGTCCAAGTACCAAAGATGAATAAGTTTGTGTTTGGCTGGCTGTACCGCATGCAAGATCTGTTTGTCGGGTGTCTTCAGCGAAAGGCACCTCAGGCTCTTCTTTTGATGGCGTATTATGTCCCTCTGTTCAGGACAATGAAAAGGTCATGGTTTCTGGAAGGGTGGGCAACGCATCTGCTCGAAACGATAAGAGGCTTGTTAAGTGCGGACTTGATAGGTTGGTTGGACTGGCCGGTAGAAATAAGTCGGCAGCCTGAGTGATAACAAAGATAGAATGGAACATGATGAACAAACTGGATCTTGACCGCTCTGCTGTCGCACTGTACGATGGCCTAATAGTGCTGTTTCAGAAATCCCTGTTGTGATTTGACTTTCGAATCGATATTGAAGCTCGCGGCGAAAGTGTCAGTCAAAATATGTTACTTATGGGTCAAAGGATATTGGCTCTACTTTCTCGTGATATAGGGATGTTGAAGAGACAAACCACCCGAATTAGGGAAGTTTTGGGTATATATACACATTTTCTGGCAGGGCCGGCCCCCAATTTACTCCAAATCGGCTACGGCCGCCATGACATACGAGCCATTTATGCTAACTAAGTGCCTCCTTTCCGAAATATCCGCCCCCAACCAACGAGATGACTTCTTTTCCGAAAACCAGCTTGGAATGCGAAAACCCCATGGAAGTTCCACTTCCATTTTCGTATACAAGATAAGGTGTGTGCGGGCCCCGTGGCGACTCGGTTGTCGACCTTGGCGGTTGCATGTTGGTGGTATTCGCATGCAAGCTATTCTCCTTATGGGTTTGCCAGTGCCTCAGACCATCTCTTGAATGGCACAACAAGAAGTTCTATGGGATGGAATAGGGATCTCCGCTAGTCAATCTCATCCGAATGCTTCACGCCAGTGATCCTTTCTTGCACCCAGTGTACGGCTGATCTGCCGAAATCATATATGCGAGAGCAAACTGATTCCAGTGGTATTATGGGCTCATCAGGCTTCCAGACCTGATTAACAAGCCTCCCAGGTCCATATAGTTGATCGCGATACACCGTACATGACACTTTATATTGATTGGTGCTGCGAATCACTGAGCCCGGCATGAAGGGTGTTGTATCCGCCAGCGCAACCCAGACTGCATGAGCATACCCTCGCCAAGGTAATTGTTCTATAAAAGTCACCTTGGCATTGTCAAACTTGATATATTCAGGAACGCTGGCCTTCTTCTCTTCTAGAGACCTGCAACTGTTGCAATGGGGGGCTTCCCTGGAGGGCTCTGCCCAATGTCGGTGTTCGTGATTGTGCTCAATACCGCTGTCATCGTATTTCTCAACGCGGCACTTTGTGGAAACGAGATGCCAGCTTCTGTTTATCTTGACTACCTCAATCTCTGCGTTCGATCGATTGTAGTAGTATGGAGGTTCAGGAGCTAGGTCCTTCCACTGAGAACAAGGATAGTTATACAAGTAGCAATTTGTTTGGCAGTGGGCATCGTTCGCCTTAGATTGGATGTTGGCACCGCAGGATGAAATGTTGCTTTGGTAGTATTGTGTGCTGCCCGTTATTACACCATTGTAAAAGTATGTATCATGGGAAGGGGTCTGAAAGCTCTCGGTTCTATTCTTGGGGGCAGTCGATGGGCAATCTTGTAGTTGAGATTTTGAACTAGACCGTGTAATGGGGCTCGGAGCTTCTCCATTCTGTGCAACCTTTTGTGGTCGTATTGCTTCATTCCTGGTTTTGATGGGTTTTGGGATAGGCTCTGGGATAGTATCTTGGGATTTGTCGTTTCTTTGAGCAGCTTGAGAAGCAACAACAAGTTCAAGTGCTGACTTGGCAGGCTCCTCAGACTCTTCCCCTAATGCAAGCTTCAAACGGCACCGGAAGCAGCGCCTACCGAGTTTCTGGCATTTCGCACATTTTCTTTTTCCTGGCGTACAGGAAGAATCAAGAGGTTCGGGTTCGGGTTCGGGTTCGGGTTCAGAATCGCGGTCATAAGACACAAAGATATCGTCGTGCAATGAGTCCATGTCGGCGGATCAGCTAGGCTGTAGTATAGAGAGTGTGTAGCCAGATTACAGATACCTGTTCGAAGCGACGTTGACAGAAGTTTATGTGTGCACGTGCAGGGCAGCTCGTGATTCAGATGAAAGCTTAACGAACCTCAGTTTGGTTCGATACCTACTCATAAAACGTCAGACTTCCATATCTAGCAACTGGTTTTTGTATTATTCAGTGAAAGCTCAACTTGAATAGTTGGACTGTATCACAAAATTTCGTTACGACACCTGTACCCCAGGAGCGAACAGCATAAAGAGGGTGACAAAAAAGCGCAAAATAATGTATAATGACGATAAGCTTTGACGTTCTATGACGGCGTAACTCAGTATCGCATTATAGTCGCCGCAGGATCACAAAGTCTAGCATGAAGATGTTGCGAACTGATATACTTCCTCTTTCGCGTTACTTACACTAGAGTGGTTTGACATGACAAGTCTGTCGAATCAATAGTGAGTACCTTAAAATAACAGCCTAAAATTTATAAGTGAAATTTAGACTTATACACCCTCCGTGTAAGTTGTTGGTTGTATATTATTCTGTCTTCTCATTGGTTTACCATAAAACACTTACTGCCTGGGCTTCTGCCTAACGAACCATGTTGCTATCCGTTGATGATTATGCAAACGCCGTCTCATATACGATCTGATTCGGCAGATACACAGCCATATTTCAGTAATGAAATAAGGATTGTGGATGACATTGTTGAGACCAGTATTTATACCTTACCCAGTCGACGTTACGGAGTACACTCTCCTGTCTATCCACAATAATTCTCGCCTTGCCTCCCACTACCCTCACACTCATCTCTCACAACCTCCATTCCCTGCACAATATGGACTCTTGGTTTCCTATGACAGATTTTCCACCACGAGATCCTTCTCTCGAAATTCGCACTGTCCCTCACAAGCGCTCTTTTAACATCCGCTCATTCGGTCCTGGTGCTGATCCAGCCATTCAGAAAACAGCCCGGCATCTCAGTGATGTTGACTTGGATATCCGGCCCACTGACTACAGTGTTGAACCTGAATTTGATAGTCAAATATTTGAGAGAGAGAGGCCCTTCAATCGGTGGGTCCGTGATGATGAAGACTGGTTCGGCTACAAAAAGAGGTCTGACGATGTGCGCAAGCTTCTCTCTGCTGTAGAGGCACATCAAAATAAGACACGAGGACCACTCGGACAGGCAGCCACGGACCCAACATGGGGTTACTTCGTCTTTGTCACATCTTATTCCAATCTGGCATGCCAAAAACTCAACCAAGCCCTGGAGAACCTGGTCCAAGCCACAATCGGAAGCTTGAGGCTAATGTCACCTTCTCTCTATAGTGAGGAAGCAACTAAAAGATTCAAACTTGAAGTCATTGAAGACAAAGAGGCCCTAGAGAACGCATCAGAAGATCGAGTAAGGGAGGAATTCCGTGCTCATCTCAGAAGTCTCGGGGTACTTGAAGACGACCTCATGTTCAGAGGAATTGGTATAAGCAGGTTCTCAGCATGCATCCTCCTTGACGAACAAACAATCAGCAGATTGGCCAATTGTTCTTTCTCCCTCGACATTGAATGGGATGAGCCTCGTCTTGCCGATGTCCATGTGAGGATGATCGATCCAAAATGGGACTATCCTGCGGAGCCCTACCCAGGGGAACTCGATGATGAAGATAGGCCATATAGAGGTGGAGATTACTGCCCCGTTACTGCTCTCGCAGAGCTATATCGTATCATGGACGGAAATTTGATGGGGGAGTATCCTTTCTTGTGAACTTTACCTTAGTCATGCTACCCTATATCTATCATCAAGTTTACGATTAATAACAAAGCAACTGTTAAACATCCACCTAGCATTCCCATTTAACCCTTACATGGCTGTAAGAACCAACGGACTGTTTAACTAATTGAGCTATTGTTGAAATATTTCTGTGAATATGAAATTGCTATAGCTTGTGTTTCAATACTAGGCACCTTCTAGTATCTGGAACCTTACTACCAAGGATGAGAACATGTGGAGGGATAACGCAACGTTGTAACTTACATCAACACTTTGATTAGTGATAGTGGATGAAAGCTTAACAAGACTTAAGGCAGCATTAGGTACTCCGTACTCCTATATCTACAGATAGTGCTAGTTGGCTTGGTGGGACCCAAAACATAGGCGGGACATCTTCGGCTATCAGTGAAGCTTCCAATGACATAATTCATCCACAGAGCAATTCCACCTGCAATAGCCTGGCTAATGAGTGTATGATCTATTCATTTGATGTGCTTTGGAGCGTTGTCTTTGGATTTGTCGACGTCACTCGATCGGATTCTTTCGCTGGATGAGATATAAAAGACCACCACAAATATCAGTCATAGCACCAAGAGAGCAAAGGGAGCTTCTGAGAGCTTGGTGGGGGTACCCTCCGACACAACAGAAATCTAGCCGTCATGTCAGGGACAAAGGCAGCCCTCAAGGCCATTAACGATGCTATTCGCCAACAAAAGTTTGACGACGCAGTGAACAAGGCAAAGGAGCTTCTGGAGAAGGATCCCAAGAACTACCAAGCGTGAGAATACCAACTATGTGCAACGCAACAGAGAGCTGCAGTACCCCGCCATGATCGCCCCAAGCTGACAACCTTTCCAGGCACATTTTCCTAGCCTTTGCCTTGGATAAAAAGGACAGGCTTGACCTAGCTCAGGAGACTTATCGATCTGCGACGTGGCTTCGTCCCCAGGAGGCACAAGCATGGCAGGGCTTGATCAAGCTCTTTGAGAAGCAAAGCAACAAGAAGCTGGCAGATTACCACCAGGCGGTCGTTAATCTGGCGCAGATTTATCGAGATGCCGATGATATGTACAAGTGTCAAGATGTTGTCGACAAATTTGTCGACTTTGCAAGAGTCCAAGGTGATGAGACCCAATATGCTGAAGCACTTTCGATCCAACTCCCCGAAAGCCCTCTATATCCCATCCTCGAGGGCCGATTCCCACACCCGGCAAAGACATATGAGACGGTAGCGCACATCTTAGAGAAAGCTGAGAAACACCGGATAAACACTCTCATCGGAGAGCGACGAACCAAACTGGGCGCGAAACTCACCGAGGTGACCCTTGACGCCAAGCGGGAAGTTTACGGCCAGAGTAAACTTGAGCATCTTTATCGACAACTCATCAACTGGACAAATGACGATGACTTGAGACGACAGTATGAAGAAAAGCTTCTTCAGCTCTGTTATGATCGTCTCCTGGTTGCTCCAACGGGCGCTGAAAAGGACGCTGAACGTCAGAAAGTGCTCGATCTTGCCAACGGCATGGTTGCCATAAAATACCCATACAAGCTTGCTTGGGATATATCTATAGAATGGCAGGACAAGAAGGAGATCAGAGAATGGGACGTGGATGTCCTCCGAGCGTACTGTTTATTCTTCCCCGACAGTGACCTTTACAAAGTTATCACGAGTTACCTGACAAGCCCAATCTCACCCTTCCCACCAGAGAAGCCACAAGAAAAGGCGAAGGCAGCCCTGAATGAGTCAGACGAAAGTTCCGATGACGACGATGGCGGAGTTCCAACCCTTGTGGTTCCTTTGACTGACGAGGATCGACTCATCATGATCACAGAAGGCATTACTACAGCTGATTCTGTTCTTGCGTACCGACTCACTGGTCAATATCTTCTTCACATTGGAGAGTATGAGAATACTGCCGAGCTTATGCGCAAGGGTTTGTCACTATTGACACAGGAGCGTAAGAAGACAGGCCTTTCATTCGCAAATGCCGAAGACTCTTATTACCTTTCACTCGGAACAGCACTCGTCTATTACCAGTCTCCCAGACATCACAAAGAGGCAAAGGAGCTGTTCGACAAGGTTCTTGAGCGGGATAACACTTCCACTTCCGCCTTGATCGGTGTTGGTCTGATTTACGAGGAAGAAGAGGAGTACGATGAAGCTATCGAGTATCTTACTCGGGCTCTGGAGCGTGATAAAACAAACATCAGGGTAAAGTCTGAGGCAGCCTGGGTCAAAGCACTCAAGGGAGATTGGCAAACCGCAAAGGATGAACTGCAAGAATGTCTCGAGCCGCTGGAAAAACAAGGCACTGAATCAAAGGAGTTGCTGGGTGAGACGCAGCACCGCGTGGGGGTATGCCTCTGGAACATCGATACCAGTAAGGCCGCACGAAAACAACGAAAAGGAGAGTCCGCATACGCATACTGGCTTAGTGCCCTGAACAATAACCTGAATTACGCACCCACATACACGTACCTAGGAACATATTATGCCGACTATGCGAAGGATAAAGGCAGATCACGACGCTGCTTCCAGAAAGCATTGGAACTGTCTCACGGCGAAGTGGTTGCAGCCGAAAGACTTGCCCGCTCTTTTGCGGACGACGGAGACTGGGATAGAGTCGAGCTCGTCGCCCGCCGAGTTGTTGACTCTGGCAAGGTAAAGCCGCCACCAGGGTCCAAGAGGAAGGGCATTAGTTGGCCATTTGCAGCGCTCGGCGTGGCTGAGCTAAATAAGCAAGACTTCCATAAGGCTATTGTGTCTTTTCAAGCAGCGCTCCGTATTAGCCCTGAAGATTACCATTCCTGGGTCGGTCTTGGGGAGAGCTATCACAGTTCCGGTCGGCACATTGCTGCCACTAAGGCGATTCTGAATGCACAAAGGCTGGAGGAAGAAACCGAAGCAGATATTTCTGGAGACACCTGGTTCACCAAATATATGCTTGCTAACATCAAGCGTGAACTAGGCGAGTATGATGAATCTATCGCTCTCTACAGGTCCGTCATTGAGACGCATCCTGGGGAGGAGGGTGTCATTATCGCTTTGCTTCAAACAACAGTCGACAACGCCCTTTCATCTGTCGAGAAAGGATTATTCGGAAAAGCAGTCCAGCTTGCAACCGAGACCATTGAGTATGCAAAGACAACCCAAGGCAGTGTTCTCGAGACTTTTAACTTCTGGAAAGCCATAGCTGATGCATGCTCTGTCTTCTCTTCTGTTCAGAGTCGCACGCGCGATTTACCTTGCGAATCCATCAGTGAACTTCTCAAGAAGGGCTCACAGGACGCTTATGAGATTTTCGCCAGTGTTGATAAGGTTGGCACTGATGTGGTCTTCGCAAAGGGCTTGTATGCAGATGACGAGCAGCCTGGGGTTGATCTCACCCGATGTATCCACGCTACGATTTTGTGCCACAAGCAAGGTGTTCACATTTCGTCTAATGATCGTCACGCGCAAGCCGTGGCTTATTATAATTTGGGATGGGCAGAACATCGCGCGCATATTTGCCTGCCGTCTGAGATCAGGAAGAAGTCCAGCAGCTACGTCAAAGCTGCGGTGGGGTCATTCAAGCGTGCTATCGAGTTAGAAGCTGGGAATTCGGAGTTTTGGAATGCCCTTGGTGTAGTAACCAGCGAGATCAACCCTACAGTAGCACAGCATGCTTTTGCCCGAAGTCTGTACCTAAACGAGAGAAGTCCTGCGGCCTGGACGAACTTGGGAACTCTCGCCCTTTTGTCCGGAGATGTCGAGATGGCCAATGAGGTCTTCACAAGGGCCCAGTCAACCGACCCTGACTATGCACACGCTTGGCTAGGACAAGGATTTGTGGCTCTTCTTCATGGTGACGCCAAAGAAGCCCGAGGACTATTCACCCACGCAATGGAGATTGCAGATGCATCTTCAGTACCTACCAGGCGTCACTACTCAAGCTCCCTCTTCGACCATATTCTTTCATCGCCCCCCAATGAAATTAACGTTGAATCGCTCATTCAGCCACTCTTTGCTCTCAACCAATACCAAAGCCTCAAATCCGATGACCTGGCATTTGGCCACTTGACGACACTATTTCAAGAGCGTACCAGAGAGAGCAGCCGTGCTGTTGATGCGCTAGAAAAGATCTCCTCGACCGTCGAGGCCGACTACGAAAGCACCGAATCCCCTCAAAGTCTTGCCAAGTTTGCTCTGGCCAAAACGGACCTAGCACGAGCATACCTCGCTTCTGGCTCATACGAGAAGGCAGTCGAGTGTGGCGAGCTAGCACTAGGCTTGAGCAGCGAGGAGGCAGAGAACGAGCTCTCAAGTGAACAACGCAAGAGAGCTCGCTTGTCTGCACATCTCACTGTAGGATTGGCGCAGTACTACAACAGCCAGTTTGATGAAGCGATCACGTATTTCGAGTCTGCTCTGGAGGAGTCTGATGGTAACCCCGATGCTGTATGTTTGTTGGCTCAGGTACTTTGGGCTCAGGGAGCCGAGTCATCTCGAGAGAGAGCTCGTGAAGCTATGTTTGAGGTGATTGAAAAACACCCCGAACATGTACAGTCGGTTCTTCTTCTTGGTGTGGTGGCTTTGTTGGACAATGACGAGGATTCTTTGGAAGCAGTTGTCGAAGAACTTAATGGTCTTCGCACCAATCACAAGGTAACAGCCTCAGAGCAGTCGCACATTGGCGAAGTACTACGGGCCATTGCCACGCTTGGAGAAGGACGCACGGATGAGGATATGAGAACACAGGTACAGACAGATATCATGCTCTACCCTGACCTACCTCATGGCTGGTCTGCTTTGGCCCAATCTACAGGCGACGAGTACGCGGCTCAGATGGCGCTCAAGGTCGCAGCAAGGGGTATTCCTCCAAAGGGGTTGTTGGAAGCCCAGGATCTAGCAAAGGCATATGCTGGAACGTCTACTGCTGGAGATGCTCAGCGGGCAGCTTTCTTGGCGCCTTGGGAACAGAGTGGCTGGACATCGCTGGCCACTGCCACTGAAGGCATTTAACGAATGCAAATCTGTACGAGGATAGTTTAGAACACCATCAACGTGTAGCATGTAGCGTCATAGAAGAAGTATGTGCATTCAGGAGGGCTGTACTCCGTATGTACAAAGTTGTTAGAAAAGGGGTATCAAATGCAAATCCACACACAGCCCCTCACGATGCCTGTCTTTCATTTTGTCTTATTTCCTCCTTCAATCTCGCCAATCGTCCATCGACCCATGTTTTCTGCCAGGCCTCAATCTTCCCGCCAAGCATAACACACTTATCCGGCTCCAATAAGATCATTCCTCTGGCAATAACCGTCCCAGCCTTGAGTAAGATCTTCTCTCCAATCTGAGTCTTGCCAACTCCGATACTGTCAAATCGTCGTAGTTCAAGGGCAAAGAGTTTTGTTCCTTTGCAATCCTGCAGGACGAGTCGATGCGTCGCATTCTTCCCTGCTGGTTTTGGGCCAGCTGTATTCCGAGAAGCTGGGGGTCGCTGGGTTGGACCATCAATGCCATCTTCATCATCGTCTTCTGCTGTAACACGAACAACTTCTCTCCCACGAGTAGTCTCACCCCTAACCACAGCCTCCATCTCTTCAACCTGTTCCCAGCGACTCGAGGCAAGGTTCTCAATATCGAGCACTTGCACATGGACAGGTCTCGGGATACGCTTCTCACGAGATTCTGTAGAGTCAGCATCAGAAGGGAAACTCTGAAGAGAGCCTGTGCTAATGATTGTACTGCTGGTCAAGTCCGCTGCCAGTAATCGAGCTTTGGCAGTGGCTAGAAGAGAAGGAAGCGGTGGTGGAGGTGAGCGGGTGGTTATAAGTGAGTTGAGAAACGCAGTTGAGGGATGAGGAAGGTTTTGTGCCAATATTGAAGCACGAAGTTGGCCGACGAGATCCATTTTTTGTTACTGGTATATCATCACAATTTTGATCTTTTGGTGTTGAGAAATCTAAGATGGAGCTTGTACTCAGCCTTGTGAAGGGAATGACGTTTCAGCGGCTGAGAGTGGAGCATCCCCTAAGGTTTAGCGTGCTGTGCCCCTGGATTGTAGGTCACCAACCACTAACGGTCCTCCAACGTGTCAAGCTCAGGTCAGCCTTGTTAACCCCCAGCTCACTCATCAGCTTCAAATCGAGACCCACGACGCTTCTAGCCACGATCATTCTCATCTTTCGACCCCGAACTCCGACAAGTCGCAGAAATGTCTACAATAGCCTCACCACGCGATCCTCCTCGCCGCACTCCCACAAACTCCAACCGTCCCTCCTTCGAAACCTCTCGGTCCGCGCTGGCGTCTCCCGTTCTCACACAAGGACCTACACAACCTCCTGGCCCCCCTCAGCAACAGCAGCGCAAAACGTCGAATCGCGCTGCTCTTCGCGAGTACTACAATCTGCGCGCCTCGGCCCCTCGTATCGAGATTCCCGATTCCGAAGTCCCAGCTACAGAGATCGATGCCCCTGACTTCAACGCCGATGAATATGTCGCCAAGGTTGTTGAGAAGAGCAGTCTTGAGGAGCTTCTGAGGCTATATACACGAGTCGTGGGAGAAGTGCGCGCGCTGGATGCGGAGAAGAAGGCTTTGGTATACGACAATTACAGTAAGCTTATTACAGCAACAGAGACTATTCGCAAGGTGCGTTCATGGGTTCCTATCTGAAGAGTCGCGATACTGACAATTGTGACTAGATGAGAGCAAATATGGACCCTTTGAATCCTATGGCCTCAACACTTGACCCAGCAATCGCACAAATCTACAGCCAAGCATCCTCCATCCGAGATGCCCTTCGGGAAACAGTTCCCTCACCAGATTCTGAGGAGGGCAAGAAACGAGACGCAGCAAACAGACAACAACGGACAAGAGAACTTGCAGCACAGGTCCTAGCAACGCCTGAGAGATTACGTGCTCTTGTTAGTGAGGGAAAGATTGCGCAAGCGCGCAAAGAGTGGGTGATGCCACGAAAACTGCTGGAATCATGGAAAGAGAAAGGATTTGGTGGCAGTGATGTCGAAGAGTGCATTGAAGAGGGCGATGAGGCGTTGAGACCAGTCGATGATAAGAGCAGCGCTTCAAGCCCAAGGATATCAAGGGACGAGAGACTATCAAGAGATGAAAGGCGATCAAGAGATAGTCGTGTGTCAAAAGACGGACGGTCATAAACTACAGGTTACGAAATATACCCAATGATTTATTGCAAAACCTCATTAATGGAGGAGTTTCTAAGATCTTGTTATTCAATATCATGAAAGAGATTCATTTTACTCACGGAGTTTATGCTCTGCCAAGTCATAGTCTAGCTCATGGAGAAGCACCATCAGGACCTAATAGACAGTGCAGGCTGCAAACATACACAGTATGAGCTCACTTGACCCTCCCTCCACTATAGTTTACATTTTCTGTTCTTAGCTTCAAGCTCCAACAGCTTCTAGCTCATGTCAAGTTATAGAAACGAGAAAATTGCTGGTGAGCGAGTCTTGCACTTTGCACTGTCAATCAGTAATGAAGACCTCTAACACAGACTCTATTCCAGACCAATTCCACGTTTGAGCATCACATATAACGCATTTGTAGCACAATTGCTATGAGAGGCTCTGTTCTGAGATTGAACAGACTACTTACAACAACCTCCAGCTCAGCTCGACTTCCTAGCTCAACTCTTGCAAGGCCTTTTCCTCTTGCAAATCCCAAAAGTTTCTGCTCTTCTTGTCATCCTACAAAAAGCCCGTTACTCAAGATGGCCGACAATGGTGCTTGGGGCGCCTGGCAGGTTGAGTCTTCAACCTTCACAAAGGCAGTAGTTGCAGCTATGCAGAAGCTATACCCCGAGGAAATCGCAGACAAAAGCTGGGACAACGTTGGGCTCTTGGTAGGAAACTCAGAGAATGATGCCAAGAAGAAAAAGAAGGTCTTGGTGACCAATGACCTGACCTACCAAGTCGCCGTTGATGCTATTGAGCAGGACGTTAGTGTCATTGTCAGCTATCGTGAGTCTTGATCATATATCCTGAGTCGGATATTAGAATTTGCTCAAACAACGCTAGATCCCTTCATATTCGGAGGCCTCAAGTCCATTACCAACAAAGATCCTCAGCAAGCTACTCTTCTACGCCTTGCCAAGGCTGGTATTGCTGTCTACTGCCCTCACACTGCAGTCGATGCGGCTCCCGAAGGACTCAACACATGGCTTGCAGATATCGTTTCTGGCCCTCACAAAAGCCAACGCTCTGTCGCGATCCCCTGTAGCTCTGCCCCCTCTAGTCACTCTGGCGCAGGCTATGGAGCCATAGGCCGCTTCGACAATGCTGTTTCTCTCTCCGAGATCATTCTTCGTCTGGCTGAGAAGCTCGGTGGCCTCAAGCATGTTATGGTAGCAAGCCCTGTTGGCGCTGACGTCAAGACTACCAAGATTAGTAGCTTTGGTGTTTGCGCTGGTAGCGGATACGATGTGCTCAAGAAAGCTGAGGTTGATCTTTTGGTGACTGGCGAGACCAGCCATCACTCAGCTTTGAGAGCTATTCAACAGGGACAAACACTTGTCCAAGTCTTTCACAGCAATTCTGAAAGAGGATATCTTCAAGAAGTGCTTAGGCCCAAGTTGGAGGCTGCCATCAAGGAGAATGTTCCTGAGGTGGAAGTTGTTGTGAGCAAGTACGACAAGGATCCTTTTACTATCTTGGATGTCAATGATCTCAAATAGTTGACATAATTTATCGGGGATTTTCTCATGTCAACTTTCGTATGTGACTCTTGTATTAGTGATCTGCGTTTTTCCGTGGACGGCGGCTCAAGGTCCAGATGCCGCCTCACACTGTGCATTTTACCCCACGATTGATATCTAGGTAATCAATCAATCAACCTCTTCTTCGTTCTACTACTTTCAACAAGCTCCATACCTTAATATCCTCTTTTTCTCAGAATATAACAATGTCGCAAATCACAGACGAGTCTCTACGTGAGGCCATCAAGCAGCGCCTCGAGGCTACTCACGTTGAAGTCACAGACATGTCGGGTCAGTTCTTTTCCACTCTATTCTACCCCGCGAACCCCCCCAGGCCGATCACGGCGTAGAATCCGACATACCTAGCTAACCTGAGGATATTGTAGGCGGCTGTGGTCAAGCCTTCAACTCAGTCATCGTCTCTCCTCAATTCCAGGGCCTCAACTCTCTCAAGCGTCACCGACTCGTCAACGCCGCCCTCAAGGACGAAATCGCCATTATCCACGCCTGGACCGCCAAGTGCCAGACACCTGAGGAGTACGCAAAGACGAGCGCAGCCAACGACACCGCGCAAGCGTAGCCATAAACATCACCTTTTCTTTATCTTCCACGATGTTGGGGTTATACTACACGGAGTTTCTGCATAAAGAGGGCGCGCGACAGGCATAGGAAATGGTAGGGCGGGTATGTAACTGAGGGTCTAGATAACGATATCCGTACGTAGGCGGTCTTTCTGCCGCTGTACGTACATCACCAAGCAACAAGAAATCCAAGGGATCGAGTTTATGATTAGAGAATCTTTATTTGGCAAGCGTACAACGCGGAAACAACAACATAACATGTGTTTGTATGCGCCAACACCATGGCCTCCTCCATGAAGGCATCCATCTTCTTTTCCTACCTACCAGCGTGTCTCCATACTCCCGTGAACCAATCAATGACCATCTCTTGGCTTGAAATTCATGTATACGTTTATGCATCTACAAAAGACCCAGCAAGTCTTCACTGTCCTTCTTGGGCTGTTGAGGAGCTCCTCCTTGGGCCTGTTGTAGCTGCATTGCTGCTGGTAGGGGCTCGCCTGCCGACGAACCACCAAAGTTCAATCCTTCAAAACCGTTCATCAAGTCATTCATGTTGTTGCTGGGACCTGCAGCAGGTGCTGGAGCCCCAGAGGCTTGCGCCGGCGCATCAAACATGCTCATCATATCAGCCATGGCACCTGAAGGCGCACCAGCAGATGGGCTGGCCACTCTATCGGGGGTTGCTGAAGCACTGTTCTGCTCTTGGGATGCAGGCGCGGCGCCATCGAAGTCGATGTCCAACAAATTCTCAATGTTGTTTTGAGCAGCACCACCAGATCCGTTGGATGAAGCGGCAGCAACTGAAGCAGCGATAGGGTTCTCGGCAGCGTTTTGTCGCTGTTCTTGGATAGCTGCTCGCTGGATCTCGTCTGCGCCGAAACGACCCTTGCCCACGAACGACTCAGGAGGCTTATGGTAGACAGAAGCAAGAGTAGAGAGTTCGGTGAGGAGCTGCTCCAGAAGGGCCGGAGGAAGGCTTGTCATGGTTGTCGTGATCGTGGGCTTTTGAGATAGAACAATGTTCTAGAGACATAGTTAGCAACTATTTATTAAGATGATCCTTCGGACGAATTTCTCACTTTAGCAACTTCGGGATCAGAGGAGAGAAGACGCCAGTAGACATATGCCCTGTCGCGGATATCGGGGTTATCGTTCTCCGCTGTCGCTGCTTGAAGAACCTTTTGGACAAGGCCTTGGTTGCTTCCAGGCTTCTTCAAGAACAGCTTCACCACCGCTGTCAATATTTGCAGTTGCGTCTGCGAGCTCTGTCAGTTCAAACCTAATCACCAATTACTGTGTGACTTACCTGGGTGAACTCTTCCATAAAGGACTCAACGAAACTCTCCAAAATCTCGTCTGCATTGTTGATCTTCTCAGCATATTCTCCAACAATCCAGATGAGAGATCCACGGGCAGTGGGCTCATCCAACTCATCAATATGCTTGCAAAGTGTAGGAATAACACCCTCGTAGCCAGGGTATTTTCGCAGAATATCCTTGATAACGACAATCACCTCTTGGACAACATAGTTGACCTTGGTAGATATGAGATCCTCGAGGGCCGCAACGCACTTCTCGGCAGCATTCTCGATCTTGATGGCCACTTGGCCAATTGCTTTAACGGCTCTTCGGACGAAATCCATATCGACTTCAAGAGCGTACTCCTTCAGCTCAGCGAGGAGCTGCTCGTAGTTATGCTCGTTTGCTATCCTAACCATAATTTCCAATTTTTGAAGCTTAACATAAGGAGGGTCAGTGTATTTGCAGAAGAAAACGCGCATCTCCTTGCTAAGAATGTCTGGCTTAGCCTGGAGCAGGAGATCAATGTTTCGCAGAGCGACGTATTGGACCTCGGGCTGTGAAGCAACCAAAGTAACTGGATTCGGTCAGTGTGCAACCTCGATATCTCGTAGTCGTATACATACCCAAGGGAGGAGCCATTTTCTTGAGGTATGATCTCACAAGCTCAGGGTTGAGAGCCTTCATGTGGATGAAAACAACCTTGACAGCAGCAAGAACCACGCTAGGGTTAACATGCTGGAACTGAGGTGCCACACGCTCACAGATGTGCTCCGACTCCTTCTGATCTGACGCAGAGTAGTTGGCCAGGGTTGTCAGGATAGTGACTCTTCCCCATTCGGTACACTCGTTAAGGGCCATGAGCAACTTCTTCAGCGTCACAGGCGTAACAATCAGTGCCCTTGTCTCGGGCGCCGTCTCGGTGATCTCAGACAAGGCGGTCACTGAGTTGGCGACAACCATGGGGTTGGGATCACCGATCAACTCCTGAAGGGCCTCCAGAAAGCCGTTCTCGATGCACATCTGAGGGTTGAGGTCGAAGAGTTTGGCGACGCAGATGGCAGCTGTCTTGCGCACGTACGGTGACTCGTCCCGCAGCGTCTTCCTCAGGGGCTCTTCCATATAATCCACCATTTTGTCCACTCTGATGCATCCCATTGTTCGGATTGCCAGTGCTCGTATCAGCGGATTTGGATCTTCGGAGTCTTGAACAAATGTATTAACGGCGAGAATGCAAAGGTCGGGATGCGATTTGGCGTAGTTCCTGGCCATCGGGTCAGCTCTTCATCTTACCCCACGAAACAGCTGGCAGCTATAGAACTAGGGAAGACAGCTACAGCAGCTATTCAACTTCGTTCACATACATCAGGTAAAGGTATACAAGCTTCTTCTGATCAAGGTCGCCAGTCGCAATGTTCTTGAGCACATCTGGGAAGAGTGCAGACACATCCTTGCCCAACGTCATGGCCATGATGGTCTTCTGAATCGACTCCTTGCGCTCGTACGCATACTGAGAAACCAAGCCAGCGCGCAGCTCAAAGGTTTCGCCCTTTCGAGGCACGGCGAAGGCGCCGCGAATGCGATTTACCGCCATCGTCGAGGTTCTTGGAGGGGCACGGGGGCAGAAGTTCGAAGGTTGGAGAGGAACGAGAGATTGGGTCGTCGAAGACGGCGGTGACAGTCTGAGTTAGTCGAATTGGTCAGGCCGAGTACAAGCTACTTGTCCTCAAGTGTCGAAGCCTGCATCCACCGATATTATCGCGTATCGGAGGATGCCCTTAAGATAGACGACGTAGTCGAGATAATCGGAAAGGGAGTTGATCAATTTAGGTACGTAGGTATGCACAAGGCAGATGTAACTGTCACCAAATATGCCAAGGCCACGAAGATAGGTCTAGCCTCTAGGCCACTGAGTCGCATTGGATGGAGCCCGCCCAAACCAACAAAGGGGGCGTTTTACAGCGACCCTGTAAGCTCCAGTTAGTGGATCGAGGCTAGGCCACCCCCTAACTCTAAACTTCCGCCTGATTGATTGCCGTTCGCGTGTAGCGTGGCTTCAATGGTTAACAATTTATTTATTTTTGGCCACCTTCAACGCAAATACGTTGCCCACGCTTAGTCACCCTCTATCAGCTCTTGTTGAACTGGATCTCAACCTACATCACCGCGAGTCTTGGGGGTCATCAATCATAGCCACGAAGAAAAGAAAATACCTGTACCCGATGAAGTCATACTGTTGACTGTGATCTCTGGAATAAGAGTCCTCGCCAAATCGGCCAAGCTAGACCATGGTGAATAATGCTGTGTTCGTTTCCGTAGGATAGCGAGATCTAAGAAATAACAGGCGCTGCCAAACCTCCGTCGACTCTTTATCGAGTCACGAACAGATGACGAAGAACGAGATGTCTCTAGAAAAGCGGTGGGTCGTCTTCCGGTTTGTCTCGACAGCACGTACTGATCGAAAGCAGTTCTATAACGCCGTCCTTTTCATGGGATCAATCGCTGTTTTCAGTCTCATCGCACAAAGGTTGAATGCTGGTAAATGATGGAGAAGATCATCATGGTCGTCGTTACGCATTCAAAGATGCTATTCGAATAAATAGAGCATGGCGTTTTGTTCACTAATATTAATCAAGATTGATATGTAGCTGAGACTCGATCAATCATCGGCTTCTTCCGCCTCTTCTGCTTCTACCCCTGTCTCACTCTTCGTGGTTTCCGCTTTGGCTTCTTGTTTTCGCCAAAGACCAGCCAAGAAATCGTTGGTGCTCGCCTCTTCAAGACTCTTGTCCTCCCGTTTCTTCATAAATCTTGGAAATCTCAAACTCAGTCCTCTCTCATCACTCACGAGACCAATCGCTGCAGTATAAGTCGGGCTCAATGTGATATCTGCAAATGCCATTTCCCACACTTCTTGTGGTTCAAACCAGATATCAGGTCTTGGGCCTGAATATTCGACAAAGGCGGGCTGTTTAGTTCTGGTGTTCTTGGGTTCGCCGCTCTCTTCGCCATCGTCATAAAATTGCCGATTGGCCTTGTAGAATGCATCCGTGAATCCAGACATGCATTTACATACTGCCTCCAGGGACCCTGTCTCTTCGTTGCGGCAGGCCATGAGAATAGGTGACCACCATTTCGCCTTACGCCCTTGCCCATGCCACCCGGCGACAGGAATAAGGTCGAGAGTATCGAAGCTCGAATTATAATCTTTCTTGACTTTGAGCCAGGAATCAAGTCGCTTGTCTGGCTCGTAGGTAGCCAGTAAAGGTTTGCGTCTTGTTTTCGTTTTGGTCTCCCCATTCTCATCATTCTTTCCTCTCACTTTTCCTTTTCCTTTGGACTTGGATTTTGGTGTAAGTAATTTGTTGGTCCCATCTGGCCCATCATCATCTGCCTCTTCTGTGTATAGCACCGTGGGTAAATTATCCAAGATTTTTACCATGATACCCTCGCATTTGATATCCGTGGCAGCCTTGAAAAACTCGAGAACAGATTCGGAGTCCGCAGATGTAGCATCAAGACTCTGTACCCAAGTAAAGTTATGCGGTACTTCTGTGAAGAGTGATCGTAGAAGTTCTCTTCTTTCTCGAAAGGGTCGATCTAGCAATGGCTGCCCGTTCAAATACATCAAGTCGAACGCAAACATGCAAACGTCCACAGTGATACTTCCGATATCGACATCTTTTCTCGCTCGGTTTGTGAGCGTTTGGAAATTTTTGAGCTCGCCGGTTTCACGATCAACTGCGACAACTTCACCTTCCATGATGAAGCTATCAACGCCCTCTCCGCGTATCTTAGGTATCAGCTCAACCAAGTCAGGGTATTTGTCTGTCATGACCTCCAAGTGGCGCGAGAAGATGCTGACTTTCCCATTCTCATCGCAATGTATTTGAGCTCTCTGTCCGTCGTACTTGAACTCGCACGCAAAGTCTCGGCCCTGTAGTTTTGTGAGCATCTCGGACAAGTCTCTGGTGATGCTTCCAAGCATAGGTCGTAGCGGTATATGCATGGTGAGACCACATCGTATTAGCAGTTCCTCAGAAATCCCAATTTCTAAGAGAACAGGTACAAGGTCGTTGTAGTTCGGGCGTCTCGCAAAGCAGGCCTTGACTATCTCCTCAGCCCGCCCCCAAATTTCAGCCAAATCTTCTTTTTTGAGCTTTGCAAGATCAGATACCGATTTTAGAGGAAAGTCAGCGCCTGGTGGGCGTGAGAGCAAAAAGGCCCGTGATAAAGCAATCAACATCGTTGTTTTTACAGCACCAATACGCAACTATTGCCTGTCAGATGGTAACGACGAGTATTGACATGGTTTGCTTACATGCTGAGAAAGTGTCCGCACGATGAAACGACTCTCTTCACCACCCCGAGCGTCTTGCAGTAATCGATCCACCAATCTTTGCTTCGTTTCGGAACTACCCTGCCCTTGACTGCTGGAAATCTTCACCAAAGTTTCATAGACGCCATTGATCGTGAGAGGTTTTGGTTTTCTGAGAGTGAAGCTCTGCTTTTTCTTGGCTTCAAAGGCCACATCTCCCGCATCTCCATATTTGTCATAAATGGCCTTCAAAGCTCGGTTGTCTAGTCCACAAACGTTGCGCAATGCTTTTGATATCGCTGAGCCACCCAGTCCGAGTTCCATGGAGATATAAGGAGGTGAAATCGCATTCGTTGCCAGCCATACCTGCGAAAGTCAGAGAAGCTCCAGGAATGTGGACTTAACATACAGCTGGTAGTAAGCTTGCTGGGTCTCCCTCAATAAGAACTCTTAAGCAGTTTACGAGGGTATCTACAATCTTAATCCGGCTCGTAGTGCCGTTGATGAGAATAAAGCAGCGTGTGAGAAGGGCATATGACGCATTGCCGCCTTCAGATGCCCAATGCTCCTTTAGTTGGTCCAGATACTCAGATGGGTCGAATGTTAGTGGGGATTCGTCGAGAGGTATTGATGTGGTAGTCGTATCTTCAGCCATGCCTGCTGCCTGAAGACTGAGAGTAGGTTTTGTAGAGGTGAGTGTGCCAGGCTTGCTGAGAGCCGTTGGGAGAATGACTGGGGGCTTCGGCTTTAGGCCTGCAGGACTAGGACTTTCATCTCGAGAGACTGACTCATTGTGTTTGCTCGGGAGCTCAAGTGTCTGTGCCTGTAGTGTATTCTGTGGCGTCTTTGCAACTTCCTGGTCCCATTCTGCCTGAAGCTTCCTAGCTAATTCTTCATCTGTTAATTCTGTAATAGCATCACTTGATGTACCTTCGGCATTTTCATCTGTCTTTGGCTTTTTACTTGACTCTATGTCATTCTGCTTTTGCTTTGAAAAGAAGTACTCAAGACCGCGGACTGGTGTTGAGGATTTGGTGCCGTTGTTGAGCTTCCGTTTCTTGGTTGGACTGGGCATATTTGCATCAAGTCAGACTACCGACCCAAAGAACAGAAGGATTCCAACAGAGAGACAAAATAATTCCACCGCAAAGCTTATGTAAGTAGAGGAATACGCTCCTTCGCGTCCTTGTTAATCAACAACTATAAACGCGGCCGCTCTATGACGATGTTGGCGGGAGGGCACGTGACCGAGTTAAAGAGCTTCGAAAATCATGAACCAGCCCGCTCAGTCAACGCTAAACTATTTCGGCACGCACAAGCGATTCACTCACACAACCGTCGAAATCTTCGCTCTGCCCCACCATCGCGAACCTCCCTCTCCCCCAGAACATCACCCCTCATAACGACCCCTCCTCTCCCTATAAATCAGCCATAATGAACGGTGAAGATCCGCCTGAGAGGCCCAGCGAGATCACGTCCATCATCAACGGACTCGAACGATACAACCCCGAGGCTGTCGGCGCCCTTGAGACCTATCTCCAAGACCAATGCGAGCAGAAGTTCACTGACTGCAATGCCAACCGAACACTGCTGAAACTGTGAGTAGTTTTACTCTATATATACAACACACCCCGGGGCTCTTATATGATGACCGTTTGTCAACGTTTCCTATTACCTGACTCGTGTGGCGGGTTGTTCTCAACTTGGCCGCACCTGAAGTCAACTTTAGTGCAACTGAAATGCCCAATTACTCCAACCTTTGTTTGTTGTCATCACTGCTCGACTCGAGGCTAACTTCTTCCCTCGAGATACCAGCTCAACCCCGACCGTATCAAGGATGAGGTGATTACCAACGTCCTGGTCAAGACAATGACCCAGTTCCCCTCCGCACAGTTCTCGCTCGCTCTCCACCTTATCAACCCCTCCGCTGCTGTCACTGGTGATCTTGGCGAAGCTATCACCAAGCTCCGATCCCTCAATGGCCAGCTCGAGGGTGCTCAGTACTCCCATTTCTGGGCCGATCTCGACGACGACATGGTTGCCGATTTGATTGCCGACATTCCTGACTTTGAGGACGTCGTTCGACACAGGATCGCCCTTCTTGTCTCACAGGCTTTCCGTGAGCTCCAGATCACCCATCTCGAGTCATGGCTCGGTCTCAACGAGGACGCCACCAAGAAGTTTGTTACCGAGGTTTGTGGTTGGACTGTCGAGAGTGACGGCAGCGTCAAGGTTCCCTCAAACCCTGACAACGAGGCCAAGAAGGCTGAGATCCGTGAGGACGTCAACGTCGAGCAGTTCTCCAGGGTAATCCGACGGTCGTGGGAGGACACTGTTTGAGCTTTTTGATGAGAGTTTTAGCGGATCACAAGGGATTTTTCGCGCACTTCCCCCACCATCTGATCTCATTGGATTCGGACATCACGACTGATGATGCGGAGGGGTTAGGAAGGGCTCACATGGTAGCATGGCGGGGGTTACAAAAACTAGGCGTTTAATCGGACATGTCATTGCAGAGCAATCCAAGGATCTAGAAATGCATAGAACTTTGCGATTTACTACATCGTATCTGGCTCATGTAGACCGACAATGTGGCTTGATTACAGTGCTTTTGATTCGCTATATTGATTTTCAAAATTGTCCCGGTATTTATTTCCCCTTGGACAGCTCCTCCCATTGCACGCCAGCCCATTCTTCGAGGTAACCAACCTCTCCAACTGGTGTTCCCCTAGGCGAGCAGTCTTTCTCACATACACCAACAATTATCGTACCCCACTCCATGCCCTCCAAACTCATGTCGTCTGCCTCAAGCTCTGCAATAGCGTTTGGTGTCAACTGCACCTCGAAAACTCTTCTCGCCATACAGTTGGGGCACCGGGGGATAGCACCCTTGTTCACAGCCTCACCAACAGCATCCTTCTTTGAGTATAAGAGAGGGGTGCCTGCAAACTCATAACGAATAACTTGCTCAGGGTTCTGCGCCAGACGATCTGCAAACTTCTGGAATGTAGCATCCATGCTTGACTCGAAGGCCTCGCGGTCCAGTATCGAGGGTTCCGCGGCATCAGCATCTTCAAGACGGGCGTTAGTGGGAACGTTCGTGGGTGTAGGTTCCAGAGTTTCAAAATCGGCGTCGGCTAGATAGAGAGTAGGATACGGCTGGGCCTGAGCATCTTCGGTGGGCCAAGGCTCTGAAGGTTGGGGTGGCGACGCCGGTGTATCCTTAATATTGAGAGACTCTGCAAAGGTTTTGCTGAGGGCTGTTGTTGCTGGCTCAGGAGAGGCAGGTTTGGCAGGTTCAGGCTGTGAAGTCGAAGAGGAAAATGGATTCGCAGATCCAGAACTAAACGGGTTTCCAGAACCGTTGGAAGTGCTGAATGGGTTCGCATTACTAGAGAAGGGGTTTACGCCAGAAGCGCTTCCCAATCCCTTGGAACCAAACAGAGTCTCTCCTAATCCAGGTCCATCGTTCTTTGGCTTTTCCTCTTCAACTTTCTTCTCTTCCTTGGGCTCTTTGGGTGCCTCCTCCTTCCACACCCTCAGGCCTCTCAGTGCGCGGATGCTGCCATCTTTGCGCCGGCAAGTCTGTCTTCTACAGGCGAAGACATAAATTCGTCGCTCATGCTCGGGGAATCGTTCGGGGAGCTCGCCGTTGAGCTGCAGGATCAAAGCCATGAAATCCTTGCAGACTTTGCATCGTGCATAGGCTGCGCTGGGAGCATTCTCGTCTAACCAATCCTGAAATCGTTGTTAGTCGGTACAGTTTTGCCTGGTGCGGGACAAGCCAACGACGTACGGGACGGCCTCCGAGTTTGCTGACAGTGTCTTCGTCTGCTTCTTTAGAAGCATATCCCAGGAGGACATTTGTCTCCTCAAATTCGCCGTCCGAGGAATCGGAATCGTATGAGGCCATGATATTGATATTGATGGGCTTGGTTTAAGTGATTGTTGGTGGGGTAAATATTTTTTTTCTTTACAAAAAGCTGTCTGTCACAATGCGGGGCTTAGCGCATCAGTAGAAGTGTTGGACTACAAATCATCAAACTGTGATGCACTCACGCAGACTACCTACGTATTACAAATGCTATAAACATGCTGGAGTCATGAAAATAAAGTCGTAATTGTGTATATTACGCCCCAGAGCCTTTTGTCTAGCCTCAATTTTAACGTGGTATCTCCTACATGTGATCATTAGGTCCATCCATGCCAGGCCCAGGTCCGCCTGCTCTACCCATCTGTCGAGCCTTCAACAACTCATCACATAGAAGGAGGTTAGATGCGATACTGGAGCTGGAGGCGATGCAATTTCGCAGAACTCGGTAGGAGTCAAAGACGCCCTCCAGCTCAGGGTCCATAGGTTCACCGGTTTCGAGGTTAAGGCCAACAACATTGCCGTCGGCATACTCATCCTGCAAGTCCGCAACTATAGCAAGTTAGATCTTGGCCGTGAATATGTAGAGAGTAATAAACTTACGAGCATCCTGGATGTCAAGACCGGCGTTGGCAGCCAGAGTCTTGGGAATAATAAGAAGAGCATCAGCGAATGCCTCAACACCCCACTTAGCCTTGCCCTTGACAGACTTGCCAAAGGCATCGCTCTTGAGGTGAGAAGCACAGGCAACCTGGAAAGCACCAGCTCCAGGAACAACAGACTTGTCGACAATCATGTTGTAAACACTTCGCAGACCATCTCGGACAGCATCTGTCACTTGAGCAATGGTGTGGGCGTTGGGGCCCTTGATCATCAGAGTAACGGACTTGGGGTCCTTGACCTCCTCAACGAAGGTGAACTTCTCCTCGCCAAGTGTCTGCTCATAGACAAGGCCAGCCCAGCCCAGAACATCCTCAGACAAGTCGTCTACACTGTTTTGAGCAACACCGCCACAAACAAGCTGAAGACGTTCCATGTTCCTTCGCTTAGCCCGTCGGAGAGCCAGAATATTGTTCTTGGCAAGAACGTCAAGAGAAAGAGGATCGATACCCTTCTGGTTGATAACAACAAAATTCTTGATGCCGTCGTTACCGCAAAGCTCCTTCTTGAGCTCTACAATCTTCTTGAGCTTGGCATCGACGAATCGACGCTCACTCTCAACAAGCTTATCACGCTGCTCAGCGCTAGAGTAGAAGAAGCTAGAGTTAATCTCAGTCTTCTCATACTCCAGGCTGACGTTGAGGGTCAGAATGTAGCAGTTCTCGAGTCGCTTGGGCATATCAGGGTGACGAGCACCGTGATCAAGGGCCAGTCCACGAATCAACCGAGTGTCGGCGGCCGTTCGGTGCTGCATCTTCATAATCTCCACCATGTGCAAATCGGGCTTCGCGGGAGCCTGGTAAATAGCAAGAACGGCATCGACAATATCGGGTGTAAGCTTGGCGGCCAAAGTCGAGTTGAGTTTGGTGGCGAGCGATGTTCGGGCGACATTGAGGAGGAGTTCTCGGTCAACCTCCTTGGCAAGTTTGAAAGAGTCGAGGAACTACGACGTTGAGCCAAAGTTTCAGGGGGGACGAGGTAACGAAAACTGACCTTAAGAGCCTCAACCTTGGCAACCTCGAAACCATCAGTGATGATACGAGGGTGCAGTCCTTCAGAGATATATCGGTCTGCTTGCTTGAGAAGCTCGCCAACCAACATGACCACCGAGGTGGTTCCGTCACCGCAAATATCGTCCTGAGCGGTCGCTGCTCGAGCAATCATAACGGCGGTAGGGTTTTGTATTTGCATCTCTCGGAGGAGAACGTTTCCATCTTTGGTCAGCTTGATCTGGGGTGGTCGGTCAGTTTAGGGGTCGTCGTGGGGTATTTTGATAGGAGTTTGTACCTGTCCCGCACCGTCAACGAGCCTGAGACTGTTAGCTTCACGTCGCCATATGAGAATAATGATAACACGCACATCTTAATGGTGCCCAGGGGGCCCAGGTTGGACTTCAGAACATCCTGTAGGCCTTCGCCAGCGCTAATGTTGACCTTCAGAGCTTCGCCCCTCCTCTGCGACAAGCGGGTTAGCAGGTTGCAAGGCAAGGCCACTTGTGGCTGCGGGGGGGTTATAGTTATTGATATCGACGTACTCGGGACTCGGCCTTAGGGTTGAGGAGTTGTGCTGCCGACATGATTGTAGATCTCAGTGGGCACAAAGGCTATGTCGAGATCAAATAGGTCGAGGCTTGAAAAAGCGGTGCTGGTGTAGGAGGTTTCGCGATTTCGTAATCGCACAAGCTTGCACCAGCTGGTCACAGGCAATAGAGGATGGGCTAGGCTGGGACATTTTTTCTGCCCCTCCAAGGGGTGGAAAGCGGTGTGAGGTGAGGACCGAGGGGCTCGGTGAGCAACCAATCAGATGAGAGTTTTCTCACAAGATATATGAAGCTATTCCGAGTATAATGACTAAGTCGTTTCTGTACAGGCCATTATGGTCCATAGTTTTCCGGTCTATCACTTCCTTCTTACCCAAGATACATTCTAGAAATTTACTATCCAGTAATACCTTCTTCCATCTAATGTGTCTACGAGCTTGATTCCTACTAAGGGTTACTAGGGTGTGAACAGGGGCAAGAAACCGTCCTTTTGATTAATCTCTTTTGACACACCGATTCAAGATCTAAAGTCTCTTTTTTCTTTATTGATTTATCCTTCTCTCCCAGGTCCGGTTTCTCTCCTAGCTTATTCCAGAAAGATATATACATTTACTTGCAACTCATCTAGTCACACTCCGCTCTATGCTTTTTCCAATCTCGCTTCTGACACTCCCCGGAGCAATATTTCACCCTTTGACAACGTGAACATTTCTTTAACGTAACTCCCGCCTGGTCCTCTGGTTTTCCGCAGCTTCGGCATCTTTCTACCCGAGTCACTGGGCTCCGCATCTTGGGAACGTCGGCAGGATCAACGACTTCTTCGTTGAACGGAATTGCATAGGTCGGGCTGATTGCAATACGGACTGCATTTGGCGCTGCGTTTTCCCACTCAGGGAGAGACACGAAGTTGTCTGGTAGAATTCCGTTACCACACGAGCACAGAACCTGCTCACCATCTTTGAGACTTAGTGGAATAGTCGCCCCCTTTCTCTTATACTCGCAACTTTTGCCGTGAGACCAGGTACGGCACCTCTCAACCATTGATGGGAGAGCCTTCTTCCAAAGGCATAATTCTGCATCATCGACATCTATACTGCCACATTCAAGTTCACGGAGAATCAGAAGGAAGGATTCCATACGACCCGATGTAACAAGATCCATGGTGAACGGGATAATAGCTGCATCAATAACAACAGATGCGGCATCACCATCAATCCGTATGGCGGAGACGAAAACAAGCATGTGAATACCACCTCGCTTCGGGTGGTTGATTGCAAACAAACCGGTCTGGCCAGCCTGTAAGCCGGTGGCGATCATAAACATGGTGAACACAGATTCCTTGAAGTTGACCATCGGGTCATGAGAGATTCCGCTTTCGCCGCGCACAGTACGTAGATATTTCTCTCGGGCTGAAAACTGCATTGATGTCAATGTTGTCATCCATCGGTTTCGGTCCTTGTTTTCCAAATCAATGACCGGGAGGTTATTGAGATTCAGGTGCGGCATGTTGAGAGAAGCCGGAACACCAGACGAAGAGATTGCTGAAGGGTATGCAAAATCCAGCAGTATAGGAGAAGAACCAGGTTGCGCCAGTGGCACTATCAATTCGATGTAGCCTGTCGTTCTAGCAACTCGAGATTTCATTCCATCCGTGGTGACAGGCACCGGAAAGTTTAGAGGGCAAACAAGATCATGCTTGCCGAAAACAATATCGATGACGAAGGGGCTCTTCTGACGAAAGTCGATCGGGATCTTATCCTTGAGGAATTTCTTGGCTCTCTTCGAAGTAATGTCCAAGTGCCCCGTAAGGGTAGAGATGACAGACTCAGAGGGTGATATCTCGAGCAGAATCTTAGTGGTCTTGTCATCCTGGCCCTGGTTGACCACGTTCTCGAGAGACTTAACAGCACTACATACAGCAGGATAACCATCGTGCCCGGGTAAATGCTTTGTCACGAATACGCTCGCCTTGTTATCAGTGCGCGTTTCGAAGACGGTCATGGTCAATCCCAGAATGGGTCCATAAATCAAGGAGTTCTGCCCCGTGGGTGGAACACAAAGTCCAACCAATGCTGAGTTGGGCTCGTTCTGTAGGGTCGAAGTGGGCACATAGAAAGATGCTATGAGAGGAGAGTCTCCGGCCCATCCATCCCGATCTCTTTCAACAACCACTTCAAACTCGTCCTCGTCAGACATCTTGTTGGTTTTAACATTACCAAAGGAAATTTGGATATCTCCAAATATATTCTGCCATCCCTCGGTGGCGTTATGACTAGATCTCACCGACCCGACAAGTGGCGGTGATGCAAGCCCAAGAGGGTTATTCTGATGTTTATACAATCGAGCAATGGCCAGTCTGGGTACAACTACCGTGACAGCGACTGCTGGTGGCAGGGATTTCCAGCGATTATAGGCTCCATTTTGGGGAAGGCTTCTGCTCTCCTGAATAATCCATGGTTCGGTGTTGACACCAAGAAGGTGAAGCTGAATGCACAGGTCTTGCATGCCATTGCTAGCCAGCAAAAAGCGATGGTCTTGAGCAATGGAGTCAATGAGAGCTGAGCACATGGATGGCCAGTCTGTTGCAACCCGGGCCATGACAATCTTGAGCATGGTAGCAAAGCTTGTACGAATAAAGTGACCATAAGTGTTTGACCTCTGTCCCACACTTGACTTCGATATGTTCTCAGCTTCAAACATGTAGTCATAGAGTGGTGAAAGTAATTTGATGAGCTGCTTTGAGTCTATATGCAGCTTTCCGTGGCGAGCCTGACCTGAGAATTGGTTGTCTCGCTTCCAAGCCAGTCGGTTTCGGGTTTGCGTTTCTCCTTTTGCTTCATTCATGAGTCCAATGAAAATCTCGTCAACATGGGACTCAACCTTGGCATTAGTCCAGTACTGGACAGGACTGAGGCCAAGTAGAAGTGAGATGGTCGGTGCATGTCCAGAGAGAATCTTGTCTAGAGCATTCTTCTGATCACCCTCGGGTCTGATGAGCAATTCTGTGAAAAGGGACGCCCACGGCTCGTCTTTGAGAAGAGGCCCTGCTGCGAAGATAATGTTGAGGGCTCCGATGTGGTCACAAAGGTTTGAGGTATCGATCATATCGAACACCGATGGTCCTGAACCACCCTTTCCATATTCCTTCGGATCCAAAACCAACGGTCGTGGGTCCCAGGTTCGCCGGTATAGGTTGGCTGGCTTCCCTGTTGTATACGCCGCCTGTAAACTGTGACAGAGCGTCAAGGCATCCGCAACGGCGAAGCGAATGACAATATTGCTCTTCAGCGACTTGAAAGCAGAGATCCATTCATTGAACTGGGTCTTCGCAGCAGCTGAGGCTACAAATTCTTTTCCTCTGATCTTGGGCTCAAGTGGAGAGCCTTCGAGAAGAGCAGCATAGGCCGTGGCAAGATGAAAGCCAAGGACTGGATCACTGGCGTAGTGCAGAATGTCGTTCTGGGAGAGAAGGCTTGCAAGGAGCGGGTTTGGCAGCTTATCTTTGGCTTGGCGAGGTGTGACTGTACCATTTTTCCAATATTGAGCGGATACATCCCCGATTTTTGCTCCTGCTTGTATGGAGAGTGGCGCTGCGGAACGCATAGCTGTCAAATTGATGTGCCCTGAACCAAGCTTTTGATCGTGTATGTCCTTAGATGGTTGGATGTTCTGCTGAAATGTCTCCATGTAGCTATCGGATTGACACTTGGAAGCCGCAGCTTTAATTGACATCCAAACACGACGCACATCTGATAGAGTATCAGCATCGCAGAATCGGATGGATTTTCCCCATGAACTGCTGTTCCATTCATCAAGAGATTTGGAAACGTTCAGCAGCTTAGTGGCAGTAGCTGACACAATCTTGGCAGTCTCTTCGTCCACAAAAAGATGGTAGTAGACATTCCAAAGCTGCTCATCACTCAGCTTGCAGTCCTCATCAAGCAGGAATATCAAAAAGAAAGCATTGCGAGCTATTCTGGTCAACATATTGTGGTGCTGTGATGCAGGGTAAGTAACCTACCAAGAATCTTTTCGACGACATCGCAGCAAGTGAAGTCAATTTTTCTCTGGGCTGATCCGTTTAGTTTCAAATTATTAGAAAAAGGTTGACATGTACTCACGCAAGCCTTTCTCTAGGTATGTTGTGTAAAGAATATTGCGCACATCACCGCAGCCAAGCGACAGCACAGATACGTCTTGGCCTTGTGGTACTGATCTGGTCAGACTGGTCGCTGGCGTGTTCCCAGCAGCGTAAAGAAAGCTAGTCTTTACGGCAATAGTTGGCGTAAGCATGGCCGACCAATAGTGAGAGGAAAGTCTCACGGCGTATGGCAGATAGGAAATACGGGAGTAATATTGAATCTGAGGAATAAATAAGGTGCTGGGAGAGGTTTTGCAAGTATAAGGAAGCTCGGACTAATAAGGCAGAATATATGTGGCTGCGTCTCGTGAGTGGAGCCAGTGAGTGAGACGCTGAAAGATCTACCAAAATGACAGGACCAGAGTAAAATAGAGTGAGAATGATACGTATGAGACAGGAAAACAAATTTAATGTAGTTCCAACTGGTCTGAGACGATTAATGGACATCACGGACAATCAACAGCCTCAACTCAAATTAATTTGGTGGTCAAGAAATCTGGAAACTCTCACACCAGTATTGACCATCCATCAACTTGCGAACATCGATTCAAATTAGACCATTTCACACTTAATCAAGGCACAGAGGTTAATCGTCAATGAATATTCCATTGGTGAAGTCCATATATCCCTCCCAAAAAGCAAAAGCCTCAACCTCAAAACTCCAAGCAGCCCAAGGGGGTGTTCGACACCCAACCGTGTTGAGACCTTTGCTTTCTATCAATTTCCCCCTAAAAAATCACAAGAATCCCATTCCGGTTCGCCAGTTCCTGCCCTAGTAGTCCATTGTTGATGGTGATGAAAACCCCGTTGAAATACCCAAGCCCTTTTTTACTTTCTTCTCCCCTATCCCTAGTGTACATGACCGCGAGCGTGCATTACGTAGAAGCGTGAGCGTGAGCGTCGTAAAAAAATGTGTCGCTTCTTCTGGAAACGATTGACCTCAATTGGTGTAATCCAAAAAAAAAAAAAAAGTGCATGGCTGATTAAGTACTGTTCCATGGCTTGCGCAAGACAAAGACAAAACAAGCAAACAATGCTGGGCGCAAACTAACTAGTTGCTGCCAAAGAAGACGTCGTCATTGTTGTTGGTGAACATGCCGACGTTGTCGAAATCATCGTCAAACTTGCTCATGAGCATGTTGGAGTCGCGATCCAGTTGGATAAGATCGTCGTCGTTGGCAAATTGATACAGCATTTCATCGTCTGCGTTGCTTAGGCCAAGGGGAATAGAAGCAGCCATGGTTGCCGAGGTAACGAAAGTTGTTGTCCCGGGAATCAGGGTCAGATCGTCGTTGTTGATTGAAGTGTTGGGATCGACGTCGAAGAAGTGAGCGGCTGGGGGAGAGGATGATTGCGAGAGCTCAGGTGGTGTGTTGTACTGGCTTGCGATGCTCTTGGAAGGAGATGCAGCGTGCATAGGAGTGCCCTCCATGATGGCCTCCGGCGAGATGTATGAGTGTACACTGCCAGTGGAGGGGGAGGAGGCATACTCCTGAAGAGCGGCGGCTGTGATGCCAGTCATGGGTGCTGAAGAGACGGCAGCGAGGGCCTGGTTCTGCGAACTCATTCCAATATCCATCATTTCATCAAGCATAAACTGTTCTGGTGAGTTGACAGCTGAGCTGTCAGAACAAGCAGAGAATGATGACATTGAGCTGACAGACATGTTCTTCTTGCGGGTTCGCGCCGACTTCTCCATGCGAGTCTCGATATCAGGGCGGCTCTTCTTGGGCGGTCTGCCTCGCTTGACAACCTTGCGCACGACGTTGTCAAATGCACCAATGCACATGCCTCGTTGGCGGTGTCGAGTAAGAGCATCGTGGCGAGCAAAGCTGTTGCCACATTCGCAAGGGTAGGGCTTGATACCAGTATGGATCTTGGCGTGTCGCTTGAGATCGTGCTGTCGAACAAAGCACTTCTTGCAAGTGGGACACTGGTATTGTCGGTCATTGAGATGAGTCTGAACATGTGACTTGATGTTCTCCTTGCGGCCGAACTTCTTGCCACAATCTTCATAAGTACATGTCCACTTGCCGTCGCTGGCGTCTGGGCCACTGATGAATTGGGCGATCTCATCCTGAGTGACTCCGGTCTCTGTCTTGGTCTCCTCGATGTTGATGCTGGCGATGCTGGCAGCACTTGCGATGCTAGCAACTGACTCAGTGCGGCGATGGGGAGAGTGGCGACGAGAAGGTGTCTGAGAGGGAGTTCCAGAGACAGATTGAGGACCCATGGGATAGGATTGGAGTTCAGGCTTGTTATCAAAAGAGCCCAGGTACTGTGTCATTTGAGGAGTGTTGGGAGTGGCTTGTTGTGGTAGTTGATGGTTGAGACCGTGGATGTCATCCCGGCCAAAGTCGCTCTCGATCTTCATGAACTCGTTGTTGAAGCTGTTCATGTTCATGTAGTCAGGTGTCGACATTGGCAGTCCATTGAAGGATGAGTCGGGAAGAGTATTTGACCGAGCTGGGCTAGACATGACTTGCTCAGAATGTTGTCTGATGTCTTGGAAGATGGTCTGGGCCCTTCGGTTTCCTCCACGGTTCCTCACGGGCTTGATCGTCTCTTCCAAAGACTCATCATAGCCATCAGCGAACCGACTTGACATGCTCTCATCCTTGACCAATCGGTCATGGGGAGTCTCAATCGGCGTAGGGGGGAAGTAACCTTGCTCAAGGTTAGCCGCCTCAGGCATAGTCATTGTCCAGCTGAGCGACTGACTTTGTGTGTTCTGGTTCTGGCTCTGATTCTGACCTTGGTTCTGGTTAGGAGGCGTAGCGGGTCTTGTCGTTGAGTCCAAGGTCTCAAACTTGTTAACGCGGTCCATAATGCCACCACTTATCCTTCTTGAGGTTCTCCTTGTACTGGAGGTGTCACCTTCAGAGGACCAACCCTGAGCGGAGGAACCCTCAGAAGGAAAGTCGATGAACGTTGGAGTAGAAAGTGCACTGTCATTGTTAAAGATATCAAATTCCTTACCTCCCGACATATTGTCACCGTATGCAGCCTGTTGGCCCTTGCCCAGCATCACGTTAAGATCAGTAGTGTAAGGGTCAAAGGGGAGTGAGTTGGGGTCAAAGCAGGACGGGTCGAATCGTTGTGTCTGAGGAGTTCCATGAGGGGACATGAGATAGTTCTCACTTCCACTTGGGGCCAGGTTGGCGTAAGGGTTCTGTGTGCCCGGGCGTGCTTGAATGCGTTGCTGCTGCGCTTCTCGCAGAACTTGCTGCGTAGAAATATTGGCTAATCCTGTATTGTTAGTATTCGTACTTACCATGTAGTTCTGCCTTGTTGCTGCTGAGTTGATGTTCTGGTTCTGTTGTTGTCGTCGAACATCCAGGCTGAGGCCGCGTCGGTGGGCGGTTTGTCGTTGTGTAGTTGGCAGATTAGGGATCTTGGCGCCCTCAAAAGCAGACGGTGTCGAGTTTTGACGCCGGTGCTGCTTTTGCCGGGCGTGAAGTCCTGTTGGATTGGACAGCATAATGTCGCAAGGGGAGTCCGGAAGGGAATTGTCGTCGGTCGATATATTGTCGATGGGAACCTATAGGTCCGAAACTGTTTGATATGTCAGTCAACTTCTCGAATCCTTCACTGAACTTCATCTTCTTTACCTCACGCAGCGCAAGCACAGAGCGCCGGGCTAGTGGAAAGTTGTTGTCGTTCTCAGTCGAGGTCGACTTTGCGATATAAGTTCAAGTGTGGTTATGCCTGTAAGGCAATGATACTGGTTTGTGGAAGTGCTCTTTTTTGTGTGTTTGAGCTCTCCCGAGAGATGAGATAGATGCAATTGATGTACAAGCTCTGATTGATCTTGTTCTGTGTGTATGTATGTATGGATAGATGTGAGAATGGAGTAGCTTTGGTGCTAGATGCAACAAGAGCAGCAGTGTGGATAACTTGGATCTTTGGGGTTGATAGTGAGATCGAGCTAAAAGTAAACAATCACCAGGGGCAACCAGAATCAAACCACTAAATCCAGCTTCACCCATGCTCAGCCGGTTACCCTGGCACACCTTGGCGGCTAGAGCTACTAAAAGAGTGTCCCAGCCAACTTCTGAGACGTGACCTGGCGACCGATGGTTCATTACACCATAGAACCATGTTTATTCGCGGGACACATCCCACTTCCTCATCATGATAAGATTCTAGCCGAGAATTGACCACTGACAGCACCAAAAGTGATCTCATCATCTTTATGACTTGACAACTCGCATTCTCACGAGCCAACTCCCATAATAAACATTGATAACTAACTACCTAGGTACTTTGCAGTTCAAAAGCCACAGCCACAGGACGCAGCTCAAGCAATTCGAGTTGCCGCATGGGAATAGCATCATTGCCTTATTCCCTGTTGCTACCATAACAACCTAGGATTCCAGCACATGTCTCGGTCAATGGCAGCTGTAAACCACAACCCCCTGCAGCTGACGCAGATGACGTCTCGTTTCAGGATCAACACGATCAACAAAAAAGTGAGGTTGTCTCAAACAACCTGGAAATGAGAGAGCCTAGGTCATCGTCCATACCAAGTCTACAAGTGCCTCTGCGCCATTGGACATACAAACGCTCAAAGGCCTCCAGCTTGTAACTGCATTCCAGCCAAACAATAGATAGCAATATCCTGTGTCACCATCACCTTGAACTGAACTCATCGAAGGCGACGTTGCCTAGGTTCCCCAGTCCATGACTGTATATTCAGCTATTAAGTTCCCTCGCTTCCGACGGGAGGCGTTCTTCAGCACAAGGCATTCATTGCCTTGGAATCTCACCATTCCTTGTCATTGACCGAGATCCGGTGACTCTTTAATGCAATACGATCTAGAAGCCTCACCGCCAATGGATTAATCCATGGTCTATCCAAAGGCAGTCTTTGGTTCTTTTTTTATTTGAGACAAACTCTGCGTCTTGTCGAAATTTGCAGTCGCTTCTTCGTCCAGTCGTCATCGTAAACAAAGCTCTCCCGCTGAAGAGGCAAACACCGTTGAAACTTAAACTTTGTCATGTTCGGCGTTTACGGGACATTTAATCGGCACTTTTGCTCCAAAGATGGTGTTTTTTCCCAACACCATATGCATCGGCCTACAACCGGGAGACCAAACAACAAAGCAGTCTCATTCTACATGAACAAACTGGGCGTCAGTAGCCATGCTAATGTTGACACTGTTCATAAAAAAAGTCCCCAGGAAACTACCATCGTGTGAATGAATGATGCATCTTGATCCAAACTATAGACCCTTGCTTCTGTTTTTCACTACGGCTTTGAACACAGTAATGAAGCGTAGTGGTTTGTATGTGTATAAGGTATGGTGAGTAAATGTAGATGGTAATTCCCAGAGGTCGGGATCGAAAACATTCGGCAACTGGTGGCCGCTTTTCCCACGAATACAGATTCAAGAATGAAGATTATGAGATATAAGCTCATTAACAAGAGTTCCTCACTCGACCCGAGCCTGTCTACCTATGTTAAGGTCGTGGGTTGCCGTGATAGTCGGCCCCACAGGGGCCGGCACCGTTTATCACCACTTCCGCCAGCGGATACCAACCGGCGCCGACTCATACAATCGTTGGTGAGCACGCGCTCAACCCAACGAAGGAAACAAGGTATTGGCGCGCCGAGATCTTCGTACATCTATCGACGTAGACGACCATAGAAAGATAAATATTACATCAAGTCTCCTAGGTAGTTCATGGGATTACACCATTATCCAATACGAGAACCTCCAGATATGTATCAAATTCAAGTTATTGAATAATGCATTTAACACTGCAATGGACGCAATCGATGATACTGACGATAATTTCCAACTTTTCGTAGCTGGCCGTTTCAGCTGTAGCAGGTTGAAAAGTGAAGGCCAAGAGCACAATATTCTGACTCTTACAAATAGAGCACTACCTTAGGAGGTACTAGGTACCATGCTATTTGCCCTGAATCCAAGATTGCACCTTCCTTAACAAAAGCGTAATGTACCTAGGTAGGCAGGTACGATGTTAATGTTGAGAATCACTCCTGACAAAACTGGGCAAGTGTGTGTGCATTTGCAAACTTGGGCAGGAGCGAGCAGGCACTTTAGCAGTCGGCAGTTGGCAATTGCTGCCAGTGCAAGATTAGACACCTGCACTCCAAGTCACTTCATTTAAAACCTCTTCTCTCTGACCTTTCTCATCTTCTTTCTTCTAAAGTCAGGTTAAACATTCTCTTCTCCCATCTTCTGCTTGATTGAACCAAGCACAGCCACTCCTTCACACAACCATGGCCGCAGACTCACTGACAACCGCCAAGAACTCCGGCGTCATTGTGTTCGACAAATGCGAAACTATAGAGCGCCAGCGTGACAGCATCTATGAGACTTCATTTCTCCAACGCCTCAAAAGCCCTTTCGTCGTGCAAACTGTTCCCTATACTGGATATCTACGCGCACTGCAGCTGTATGGCAACGAGGATGCTTTCGATCTCACCCAAGACGAACGTGAGAACCTCATGAACTGCAAGAATCTGGAATTCTGTCGATCCCTGGCTCGGGCCCAAGGTTACAATCCAGAGTCTGGTAACACTGCGCCCTGGGCGGGCGTATACTTCCCGCTCAAGTTCATTCAGACATACCCCGGCCCCCGCATGGTCGTCCTTGAACCAGACGTTGAGGAACAGACTCTCCCCAGTGAGCAAACAGTTTCCAGCACGGACACGGAGGACCAGTCAACTTCCTCGACTGCCGAGATCCCCCAAGAGATCGGAATGGCTGAAGAAACATCCCTCGTTCCGTTCTCAACTCTTCAACTGTATGACTCCTCCAAACCAGCGACTCTCCGAGGCATGAGTGGTAGCCGCGTGCCCACTGAAGATGATTTCGGCAACAGCTGTGTTGGCAGCATGGAAATGGCTGTCGTCGTGACAGAATTACTGGAGGGTGCTGTGAAAGGAAACTTCGATCTTGAGTGGAAGAGAGCAATCGAGGACACACTCGACTACATTGGAGGCTCGGAGAACATGGCCGCTTTCCTTGAAATGATGTACAAAAAATTCCCCAAGAAGAAAGACAATTCAGTGGCGTCGATTATTGGCCGTCGACTCCGCGGCTCGGAGTGAAGGAACCGAAGTTGGGAAGGATGCTTGAGATGTGGGACTACGATACTATGGTCGGATACCTGCCGTCAGCGAAGGATGGGTTTTGATATGTAGGGTCTCTGGGATCTGCCCAAGAGAAGAGGAAACAAGTTGCTTGTACGGAAACGGAATGTTCATGTGGTCTTAATATGTCCAATAAGGCTCCTGGTTCGTCGGTGAGCATGGAATAAAAATCGACACATAATATATTGCACGGGCCCATGATTTGCTGGCGGGATGTAATGGATCCTTCTGACGAACTATATGTACTATGTATGTAAGTCAGATACGATCAGATGTGGGTCATTACTGGAAAGAGCATGCATATAGAGTATTATTTCACTTGAAATAATTGTTATTGCTTTCCTTTTCGGTCTGGCCCTCGGTCATGTATGTCTAAGAGTTTCGTTTTATTTATCAGAGATGTTGTCGGATTGAGTCGGTGAAACGGTTTCAATCAACACCTGATTGGATAATAAGGGCTCCTGAGTCAACAACCACTAAGAGTTACCACAACAACCCTGGAAGCACAGGGGCCAGGCCCAAGAGGCGGGCGGGAGGTACCAACATCCTGGGAGCTTGGAGAGTCACTCACCTCGAACAAAATCACCCGATTTCCTCCAGCCTGCAGAATATCTCGCCCACTGCTATTGGCTGGTCCTTGATTTTCCCAGGTTTCCTCCATCTGGGGCATAGACTCACCTTTTTCTATTGCATTTCCCTTGCCGCCGACCCTCTTTTGCATACAGCGAAACAGATAACGCCAGCAATCGTACGTATTCTGCCTTTGGCTGTGACGACAAGCCGGACCGACTCCTCGTCTCGTCTTCGTTCCATCTACCGCTATCATGTCGGGAAACACTTATAGAGGAACGCCCACTCGCAACCAGGGCCGTGGCGCGGTTCCTTTCACCAACAGTCCCAGTGGTGGTTCAAGCATCCCTCGTCCGGTCCTCGAGCCCTCACCGTCTACTGAGACTGGATCTGCGGTCAGCGCGAGTCGTCAGAAGCAGAGCAAGCGTGATGAGGTTCGTCATGATATACCCTTACGATTGGCCTCGACTGCGATATATCCCTCGAAAGGCTTCGAATTCCAATATACCAGGTTACTAACCTCCAACATAGGCCATCCGAAAGAAGCTCGAAAATGACCTCTCCAAGAAGAAGCACCTTACCAGCCGGGCTCGCCATTCACGAAAGGCTCCTCCCGGGACTGTCCTCGCATTGAAGCCCAGTCAGGCCCTACAGATCAAGCCTGGCACCACCGTCTCCGAGGCTGCTCAGCTGATGGCCGCAAAACGCGAGGATTGTGTTCTGGTAACTGACGATGACGATCGCATTGCTGGTATTTTCACCGCAAAGGATCTTGCGTTCCGAGTTGTGGGAGCTGGAGCAAAAGCTTCCGCGATCACTATCGCTGAGATTATGACCAAGAACCCTCTTTGTGCTCGAACCGATACCAGTGCTACCGATGCCTTGGATCTTATGGTCCGTAAGGGTTTCCGACATCTGCCAGTTATGGACGAAAACCAGGATATTTCGGGTGTGTTGGATATTACCAAGTGCTTCTACGATGCCATGGAGAAGCTAGAGCGTGCCTACTCGTCCTCTAGAAAGCTCTACGATGCGCTTGAGGGCGTTCAGTCTGAACTGGGCTCGACTCAACCCCAGCAGATCATCCAATATGTCGAAGCTCTGCGCAGCAAAATGTCTGGGCCAACTTTGGAGACCGTGCTCAACGGTGTGCCCCCCACCACCGTGAGCGTGCGAACCTCGGTCAAGGAAGCTGCTCAGCTTATGAAGGAGAACCGTACAACCGCTGTCCTTGTTCAGGATCAAGGAGCTATTACGGGTATTTTCACCAGCAAGGATGTCGTTCTTCGAGTTATTGCACCTGGTCTTGACCCCGCCAACTGCAGTGTTGTGCGTGTCATGACCCCTCACCCCGACTTTGCACCCATGGACATGACCCTCCAGGCGGCTCTCCGCAAGATGCACGGTGAGTTGTTAAGAAAAATTTAGTAAGATGCCGCTAATATGTTTTCAGATGGTCACTACCTGAACCTCCCTGTCATGAATGATGGCGGTGAGATCGTGGGCATGGTCGACGTTCTCAAGCTAACATATGCCACACTTGACCAAATCAACGCCATGTCAAACACCAATGATGAGGGTCCCGCGTGGAACAAGTTCTGGCTGTCGCTCGATGCTGAGACAGAGTCCATGATGTCTGGAGAGGGTAGTGCAGCACACCACACCAATCTGGGATCTCGCCTGACCTCGCCTGATATGCACCGAGGTATCAACGATAGCCTCGCTCCTGGCGACTCGGCATCTCATGTTGGCATGGAGTCACCTCCACGTTCTGTTCTTCCCGATGTTCTTGAACATCAATTACCAGAAGAGCTCCCGTTCCCCTTCAAATTCAAGGCTCCGTCTGGCCGTGTGCACCGTCTCAAGGTTACTGCGACAGAAGGCATCGAAGTTTTCGTCAACGCTGTTGCCTCCAAGCTTGGTGCTGAGGCAGAAAGCATTGGTGGTGTGCCTCCTGTGTCTGACGGCAAGATTGTCGGTCCAGGTTTTGCAATGAGCTTTTTGGATGATGAGGGAGACTCTATCTCTATCACAGCCGACCATGACCTTCTCGAGGCTGTCATTCTGGCCCGCCAAGCTCACCATGATAAGGTCGATCTATTTGTCCATGATCCTGAGAAGCCACCTGCATCTGGAGCTCCTGCTACACCATCAGTCTCAACCGGGGCCGGTCTACGAGAGCGGCGCAAGTGGTGGCCCGAAGAGGACGAGGATGATTCAGAAGATGAGGATGATGAACCCGTACGGAGACGAAAGGGCCGTGCGGCACATACGCACGCACAAGGCCCTGAGCAGCTTATTGCTGGTGTACCGAACGAGCTCATACTTCCTGGCGCAATTGTCACATTGGCCGTCACTATCATTGGTGTCTTTACCATCGCCAGACTCACCAGTCGGTAAAGGAGGCATCTGCTGTTCGTAATGACATGATGAAGATGGAGGTGGGGATATTTAGTGTAGATATTCAGAGAGAGAAAGTAGTTTTTATAGTAGAGATTACCCTTGCAAGACTAATTCAATGCCAATAAATTTTCTTTGTCAGTAAAATATGTCTCATTGCCTGTTTCAGGATTGTTCGTTCGTTTGGAAAGTTGTGATGGATTGTTGCTGGAGGATATTAGTCGGCCCGGAAAATCCCTCCACCCGATTCATGGCCATAGCCAAATTTTGGTACAGTCGAACGACTACCACGATAACCGAGCAGTCTCCAAGTTGTCGCCATGATCCTGAGGAACGCCCCCGTGCGGCATTGTGAGTCAATTGAGCTCTAACTCATGCAAATGCCCAACTGACATGTCCAGGCCGCCACACATTGGCGTCTCCCATCTCTAGGTCCCTCGCCCGGCAAATGTCCACTCAGGTCACCACAAAGACTGAGACTACATCCGAAGAGTGGAAGACAACCCAGGCCGCTGTTGCGCCCCCGAAGATTGTATCAGCGGCACGAAAGAAGCAGCGGATTGTACAAGACGGTATTCTTTCTCTCAGGACCAACTCGGCGCACGAGCACAGGGGCGCTGCTTGGACTACACCTCACTCCAACTCGAACTCGGCGGTACCTGCGACTCCTGCTCAGCAGTATAAAGAATGGCAAAGAATTCAGGCCAACACACGAAGTCTCGGTTCAAAACTGGAGAAGCGCTATATTCCCACCGAGCTTGTCAACAACCCACCTGGACCTGAGGATATCACTCTAGAGATGTTGATGGCTTCACAAACACATATTGGACACAAAACCTCGCTCTGGAACCCCGCGAACTCTCGGTACATCTACGGAGTGCGACAGGGTGTTCACATTATCTCTCTGGAAACGACTGCAGCACACCTGCGACGTGCGGCGCGTGTGGTGGAGGAGGTAGCGTACAAGGCTGGCCTCATTCTCTTCGTAGGAAACCGAAAGGGTCAGATGGAGATTGTCACCCAGGCTGCTGAGATGGCTGGTGCTTGTCATTTGTTCACCAAGTGGACCCCTGGAGCCATCACCAATCGAGATGTTATTCTGAAGTTGGCCGGAACAAAAGTTGTGGACCACAAGGACCAGGAACTCCCCGGTTTTGAGGCCTACAGAGGTTCGGCTCGACCGCTGATGCCTGATCTGGTTGTTTGCTTAAACCCCCTTGAGAACTATACTCTTCTATATGAGTGCGGTCTTAAGAGCATTCCTACGATTGGCGTTATTGATACCAACGTAGACCCATCATGGGTGACATATACCATTCCTGCGAACGATGACAGGTAAGAACTTCCACCAACTTTACGCATTTCTGTTGCTGATGCATGGGTAGTCTGCGAGCGATGGCTGTTGTTGGCGGTGTCCTAGGTCGAGCTGGCCAAAGAGGCCAACAGCGACGTATGGCAGATGCTAAGAAGAATAACATGGCGACATGGGAAAATTCTCCTGATATCGTACAGCACATGAACCGCGAAAAGAAGGCCGCTATTGCTGAACGCAAGAATGTAATGGGGCAGATGCAACACAACCTCGAGGGATTCAATGAGGAGGAACAGAAGATCTTACGAGAGGGTCTCTACGGAGACGAGCTTGAGGTTACTGAGAGCGAGATGGTGGACATGATGGGACAGGCTGCCCTGGGAGCTGCAAAGGAGGCTGCCGCTGAAGCGCTTTCTTCATTGCCTGAGGAACCCGCTAGCTCCGGCCCCGAGTCTTCTATGCAGGCTGCTGTTTCTGAAGTTGTGGTTGAGGCTCAGGCTGAGTCCAACACCTCATCGCCAGAACAGCCTATCACCTCCGAAGCAGCCACTTTAGCTCCCGAGCAACCCGCTGCACCAGAGGTAGTAGCCGACGTTCAGTCTGATGTTAGCCCTACCAAACCAGCACAGGATTCTAGGCTAGCGAGCATTGAGGATCAGTTGTCTGGACTGAAGAGTGCGGCGGAGGCGATCGAGGCCGATATCAAGAGCGGCAAGCAGTAGAAAAGCTTTGTACAGTATTGAAATGTATAATAGCCTACGGGAAGGATAGAGTATGAAAGCGGTGTAAGCTGGAATGAATATATAAAAATGTATTGTTATGTATCAAGTTTAAGGCATCAACCTGCTCTCATTTGCATCATAATATCGAGGCCGATCACGGCGATAACTACGGATAAACAATTGACCCTGGCTTGTTTTAAGGTTTAACATGACCTTGGATTCTCAGTGGCTTTTTTTCTCCAGGTGCATGCCCCGCCTCCATGAAATTTTTGGGGCCTGCGCATTTCCCCTCATCACCAACGAACATTTCAGCACAGTCACAACGAACATCACATCACAGCACTGCAAAAAAAATACAAGCATTACGCACGCTGCGCTGCACCTCATTACAGAGCGGAGCACTGGATATACCGGGGCTATAACTGAGCCCTACAGCGTCTTCAGTCGCTTTTTATTAGGTAGTTCCCTGTGAGGGTCCCCGGACTGTCCAAGGCGCGCCCTTTTCAGTCAAGGATCCAGGCCACCACCCACCCACCAGTGCATTGAAACGCCAGCCAGGCAGTTTTTACAGGCCACAGCACACCTACAGTAGTGGATTTCAGTACGGTCCGCCTGAAACTCGAGAGATCTTGATAGAGATTTCGGTGCGAAATCGGGATTTGAGAGAGCACTCCACAACATAGGAGCCTCCCATAATAGTTTAGCTTTTGAGCCGAGCTGTTCTTATTAAACTGTCTCGGCCTTTCCTGACACTTGAATTGGTATGCACCACTTTATACTTTTTCTCTCATTCTGCACTTTTCAGTCTTGAGGGTGTTTGTTTGGTGTAAGACGGCATCACCCTGAGATTACGAAGATAGATTCGTAAGTGACAAGAATTACAAGGCTAACAATCTGGTTAATAGGGATAAAAGCTTGTCCTCCAATTAAATCATTCTTCTGCTTCCTCTTTCTTCTACCTACACGTTAAACCCCGCATAAGGGTTTCATCCAACAAAATGCCGGCCATGCTGGATGATCCGGCAAGCCCCACTATCTACCGCGTCTCCGGCCAGCCTCCGTACCCGGATCCGAACAATCCCGGGCTTCCGGCCGAGATGACCCCTAGACAGGTCACGCTCCGTGATCGCCAGACTGTGGCCACTATTGTTCCGTTTTCCTCGAAACATCAGGTTCCCGAGTCGCTGATCGCCTACTTATGTGACCAGATCAACAAGGAAATTGAAGGCGGCGATACGTATCCCATGATGGATCCCTTCGCCGCCGACAAGTTCGGTTCCTACTGGTTCCAGAACTTTGGCGCCATCATGCTCCTTGGAGATGTTGAACGTGCTGAGGATGTTGTAGAAGGCAAAGATTGGTCCCGGGAATGTCTCGGCAGCTTCTATATCAAGCCTAACTATCCCGGCCGCAGCAGCCATGTGTGCAATGCCGGTTTCCTTGTCACAGATGCCTCGCGTAACCGCGGTGTCGGTCGTCTCATGGGTGAGGCGTACCTTGACTGGGCACCTAAGTTGGGTTATACGTATAGCGTCTTCAACCTGGTGTACGAGACAAACGTTGCATCATGCCGTATCTGGGATGCGCTCGGCTTCAAGCGCATCGGTCGAGTCAAGGGTTGTGGAAACCTTCGCAGCTATCCCAATCAGCTGATTGATGCCATCATCTATGGGCGGGATTTGTCACCGCGCGAAAGCGAGGAACTCGTGAGTGAAGAGCGTTTCGACAAGATCAAGTTCTACCTCAAGTACGGCGAGTACCCGAACGGCGCTGACCGCGCCGAGAAAAGCAGGCTCCGCAGCGCAGCGACGCACTATAAGCTCCTCGACGGAGACAAGCTCATGCTCAAGGATAAGGAGGTTATATCGGATCCCGCCCGCCAGTTCGATATTGCTCGTCAAGTTCATGTTCAGCAGCACGGGGGGATCAACAAAACTACAGCTACTATTGCAGAGAAGTACCACTGGAGCCGTATCAAAGAAACAGTCAGCGATGTGATTCGCAGTTGCGTGGAGTGCAAAGAGCTAGGCAAGACACCTAACCCTGGCGGTGCGAGAAAGGCAGCCTCCTCGAATAATCATGCGGGAGGGAGGAGAGGTGGTGCAAACACAGGTGACCACCATGCGCAGCCGACGAGTCCTCCCCCTGCCCAAATGTTACCACTGCAAGAGCACAACATGATGCCTACAATTTCCCACCAGAGTCCAGATCACGATCATTCACCAAGTCCCTATGCTAACCCAGCCGATATCTCTCTCATTGCACCCCCTCACGCTCTTCAAGGCAGCACAATGGACCATACCCTTCACTCACACAGTCCCATGCTCCAAGACCCTCCCACTGGCCACCACCCACATGATCACAACGTATACCAACCGATCGACCCGCAGATCATCAACGAAGCTTCTCATGACCTTGGCCCCTTTGATCAATATCATTCGCCCGCTGACTTCCAAGCATTGCTCAATGCGACTGAAGATGTTGGTCCCGACGTTGTGGACAGAGATTTGGAGATGTTGATAGAACATCAAGACGATGACAATGTAATGGACGGGACGGATGGTATGGATGGTATGGATGGCATAGGCGTGGGTGTCGGCGCTGGCACAGACAATCACGGGCTTGTCCATAAGGAAAGGGGTCTGTATGATGTTGGCTTTGAAGGGCCAGGGGGTTAGTCAGAGTTGACTTTGTGATGCTGTCCTATTAATTTGAAGCATGAAGCGGGCGCTCCTGGATATAATTACATTTCTCTACCTTATCAATGAGCATAAGCTTGGCGTTTCCCACATGAATATTAAGATTCGGTTTGTGTCTATTGATCTCGACTCTTCACTGTGCCCTTGATACGTCCACAGACACCATCATCGAAACCATCACTGCTCTCCTTTTGCTAAGAATCTTGGCAAGTATACCTACAGAAAACATATTCTCAGCGGCTTTTTACCATAAGAATGAACAAATGGGTAAGTAACAAGGCGTCTCGCGTGTCCATCCCAAGTCAGATCAGGTTAGATCCCATCACGGTGGTGCCTGCTCAACCAATCAGCTTCTCCCCTGTGGCTTAGTTGGCTAAAGCGTCCGACTGTTATTAACTGACAATCGGGAGATCGGAAGTTCGAGCCTTCCCGGGGGAGTTTCGTTTGAAACCTGGTATTATTTTTGTCCTTTGTGGATATCTTTTTGTTAGTTTATGCCAGGAGTGGAGTTTGGGTAGAAATTATGGTTTGCAACTCAAGCTATTTCAGATGGCCTAGATATGGGAGGACAGGAGACAATGTGAGTCCTGTGTAATTGACACTCTGATTTATATGTTTCAGTACCATACTTGGAAGTTGTCAGTTACGAGCTGATACGACGTTGGTTGTCGACTTAGAAGTAATAACCTGATTGGTCGAGACAAGACCCTTAACTCCTATACAAAATGGCCCGTGCACGACTGGGGCAAGGCATGATGAGAAAGCGAGAAAGTGGAAGGCTGCCACATTTTTTTGGAAGCTTCCACTCATCACAAGCTCCTCCCACTCTGAACCCGCCAACGTGTTTCCCTCCCCCCACCAACCGACGACCGAGCGAAACTTAAGCCTGTACATACTTTATACACGGTTGTAATCTCTGCCATTCAGATTCGGGTCAATCAATCACCGTCAAGATGTCCTTCGGAGGCCAAACGCCGACGATTATCGTCCTCAAGGAAGGTCCGTTTTACCCCACCGCCAGCCCGCTTCACCCCTCGAATTCTTAGGGGGCATCTCCAAAAGAAGACGATATCAACACGACGCAACGACAACAAATATGATCGCAATGGATAACTGACTTTGACGCTCCCCTACAGGAACCGATACTTCCCAGGGCAAGGGACAGATCATCTCCAACATCAATGCCTGTCTCGCCGTCCAGGCTACAATCAAGTCCACTCTAGGTCCTTACGGCGGTGACCTTTTGATGGTTGATGAGAATGGCCGACAAACTATCACCAACGACGGCGCCACCGTGATGAAGGTTCGAAGCGCTCGACAAAATACCCATTCACTTCCAGTTCTTTGCTAACTGGTCAAAGCTTCTCGACATCGTCCACCCCGCCGCAAGAATTCTCGTCGATATTGCTCGATCGCAAGATGCCGAAGTCGGTGATGGAACCACATCAGTCGTTGTCCTTGCCGGTGAGATCCTGAAGGAGGTCAAGGAACACGTTGAGCAGGGTGTTAGCTCTCAGATTATCATTAAGGGTCTGAGGAGGGCATCTCAGATGGCTGTCAACAAGATCAAGGAAGTTGCTGTTAGTACAAACGAGGGCAACCGCCGTGATACTCTTATCAAGCTGGCTTCTACTGCCATGACAAGCAAGCTGATCAAGAGAAATACTACGTTCTTCACCAAGAGTACGCAAATACCCACCATGCATATGCCTTGGTCATCGAGCTAACTGATTTTAGTGGTTGTCGATGCCGTCTTGTCCCTTGACCAGGACGACCTCAACGAGAAGCTCATCGGCATCAAGAAGATCCCTGGTGGTTCCCTGACCGACTCCCTCTTTGTTAACGGTGTCGCCTTTAAGAAGACCTTTTCCTATGCCGGTTTCGAACAACAACCAAAATCTTTCGAGCAACCCAAGATCGTGTGCTTGAACGTCGAGCTGGAGCTCAAGGCCGAGAAGGACAACGCCGAGGTCCGTGTTGAGCAGGTTTCCGAGTACCAGGCAATCGTCGATGCGGAGTGGCAGATTATCTACAAGAAGCTTGAGGCAGTCTACAAGACTGGTGCTAAGGTTGTGCTCAGCAAGCTGCCCATCGGTGACCTCGCCACACAATTTTTCGCTGATCGAGATGTCTTCTGTGCTGGTCGTGTGGCTGGTGATGATATGGAGCGTGTTGTCCAGGCCACTGGTGCTGTTGTTCAATCGACATGTTCCGATATTCTGCCCGAGCATCTGGGTACCTGCGGCAAGTTCGAGGAGCGCCAGATCGGTGGTGAGCGTTTCAACTTTTTCGAGGACTGTCCCGAGGCCAAGACTTGCACCCTCGTCCTCCGCGGAGGTGCTGAGCAGTTTATTGCTGAAGTTGAGCGATCGCTGCACGATGCCATCATGATCGTTAAGCGTGCCATCCGAAACCATCTCATTGTCGGCGGTGGTGGTGCTGCTGAGATGGAAGTTTCAGCATACCTTCACCAGTTCGCTGATAAGAACATCTCTACCAAGCAGCAAGCTATTATCAAGTCTTTTGCCAAGGCTCTTGAGATCATCCCTCGCCAGCTTTGCGACAACGCTGGTTTCGATGCCACTGATATTCTCAACAAGCTTCGTGTTGCGCACCGAAGGGGTCAGACATGGGCTGGTGTTGATTTCCAGAACGAGGGCGTTACTGACATGATGGAGCAATTTGTCTGGGAGCCCGCTCTTGTCAAGATCAACGCTATCCAGGCTGCTACTGAGGCCAGCTGCCTCATTCTTGGAGTGGACGAGACTATCCGCAATGAGGAGAGTGCTAAGCCCCAGGCTCCTGGTCAGCTACCACCAGGTGCTGCGCAGCGTGCTCTGCGGGGTCGCGGACGTGGCATGCCCCGGAGGTAAAGGGAGAGAATCATAATGAAAGATGGAGCATGATCAAGGGTTAAAATGGAAAACTTGGCCTATCCTGAAAACATAGACTTGAAAAGTGGGAGGAGCAGTATTTGGCCGAGGGCTGGAAGATCTGTATGATACCTAGACTTATCTGACCTCTGAAACCTGATGACCTCTATCTACTATATGGCAAGAGCTGGTGAATGTGAGTCGCACTCGAAGGACTGTCAGATCGAATACTGCCTACCTATACAGGCCTTGCGGTTTCATAGCTATGAAACTTGTAGCAATGCTGAATGTTAATATTTAGGTTATACCTTATACTATAGATAATAGCATTACCGACCGAGCTGTTACAGTTTTAAAATAATTAACTATATTAAAATGAAAATAAATAAAAATAATAATAGAACATTCTTCTATAAGTATCTCTTTATTGCCTTAATTATAAGTAGTTATAGCAGGCAAAATAAAAGATTATCTCCCCCGGGAAGGCTCGAACTTCCGATCTCCCGATTGTCTATTTAATAACAGTCGGACGCTTTAGCCAACTAAGCCACAGGGGAAAGAGGCAATTATTAAAAGAATAGACTTCTATTGAGCTCCATGTTCACAAGAACGAGATACACGAGATAACCTCAAATCTTCTATACCTACTCTAGTTCTTTGCTTCTTGAGCATCCTGAAGCCGAATTCATATGTTGATGATTCTATAGAGGGGCTTAATATCTGCCACGCCTGCAATCTCTTTCTCTCGATACTCCACATGGGTTGCGTTACTGGTCCACTTCTACTGCGGAAGGGGGCCAGTTTATAATAAGTGTCTTTGCCTTGATTTGCTTCATCACGGCAGCGAATGTCTTGGGTTGTTTGACATTGACAACAAACTTGTCCTCCAATGAACCTTCAGTTACAAAGAGTTTCTTATAAGATTAAATGTACTTTTTGGGACAGCTTTATCGCAGGAACTTCCGTCCTAGACTTTTCCTTAAGAGTCGCAGAGACGAAACCACAGTCGGTGCTGTATCACTTACTTGGATCACCAGGATCCGGTTTCAGACAGCAAAAAATCCCCATAAACTCAGAATAGGCATTCCTCGCAATAAAGGCCCAATTCCTCGTTTGGTCTTACTATAATAAGCTTCCTCTATTGAAAAGAAGCTACAAGCAAACAGACCAGAGGCATACCTCATACTGCCTCATGCAAAGTACTACCGCCAATAGGAACATTTTATGTTATGGAGGAGAGATCTGTTCCTGGCTGGGAGTTGATTAGATCGTAATGAGATCGGGGGATCCAAACCAATAACTTAAACTTTACGCCGCATCTGAATACATATGTACATATATATATGCAAGCCCTTTCCTAGCTTAGTATTCTACATTTTGTTCCTGTGAAATATCTAACCTAGTCGTTGGCTTCACGACGACAATGCCTCCAGATAATCATTGATGCCTAAATTGATCTTAGCTTCTTGAGGGGTATCCGTAGATAAGAAACAGAAGTGGGCATCCCGAATCTGATATCGGAGGTCGAGGCTCCGTTAAATCTAGAACACGGAGCTTAAGCGGCGCGGTAACGGCCCCGTTGAGACCGAGGACCAGGTTGGGAATGGATGCACGTGTGAGAAGCTTTTGGGTGGTAGTTTAAACGCAATTGAGTTATGGAGCACAGCCAAACAAACTAATCCTGATTCTAACAAACACATGTGAATACTACTCAGAGCCGAGGGGAAGTAAATGGAAAGGGTCGGTTTCGCATTTAGGTGCTGTACCTAGCTTCGAGTTAACTATCAGGAACTTGGCTCTTTCAGATGCAGTACCGAGGTACTAGAACCCAAGGACGTGCTCACTGAGTTATTCTTTGATAGCAATAGTATTTCAAAGCCAAGAATACAGATCATATCTGCATATAGTAGTGAATAGACATGTACGGAGTACTCACAATCAATATCAATCCGCCACGAGTTCATTAATGAGCCTTTTAAACTTGCCCTGCAGGAATGCAACGGGAAGACCCTGCGATGATGCTAAAGTTAGCACCAGGGGCATACGCTAGACTCCATAGAGCCCCTGAGGTTACCTCATTTTGGCCAACCAATGCCACTAAGATGTGGTCTCTCCTGGTCAGGCCGGTGGAGGGCAGGCTCCTTCCTCTGCTACCTAGCTCTCACTTTGAGACTGTCCTTTCTTGTCTTTGTCCCCCGACACCCTATAACGTTCGCTATCTTGTTTGTCTTCTCCATCTGCATCTCTTTTGCGTCGTTTTCTTGTCAGAGTTTGACTTATTTGCTTTCTTCTTTTGGCTAACCTGACACAAAGAAGGAGGCACAAGAAAGCCAGTTCAAGCTGGTGTGGTACCAAACGGAATGCTGCTGCGCTCAGTACCGTAGGCGACACCACAGTCTTGGACGACATAGATCAAGCGACCCCTCTAGCGAAACATCGCGTCACTTTATAGCAGGGCGCAGATCAAATCGAATATTCTATCCAAGCCTTAATCGACACCCCAAAAGCCTCGCCTCGGCGAGCAACGATCCGTCGCAATGCTTCCACTTCGTCGCCGTGGACGATTTTATGCCATAGTCGCTGTGGTTATGGTCTTCCTGCTGTATCGATTCATGCAAAATTCATGGTCACAGGCTCCTCACTTCGAAACGGTGAAGCAACCGAGCCAGCCAGCTTCTGACCCAGTACAGGGCTCCAAAGAAGCCTTTGAACCGCCTGTCGTACCGCCACCCGTCCAGCTTCCCGATTCCGAGCAGGATTCCAACACTGCCAATAAACCCAAACCAGCTGCACCCCAAGATGGACCAACTTTGCCGGAGAATGCTGCAGAGAAAGTCGACACACCGGCAGAAGAGAAGCCTGCCGTCGATAAACCTATCTCTGTTGGGGACGCTGCGCTGCCAGACGACAAGAAGGAAGAGCACAAGCAGCCGGCCGAGCAAAGCGCACCACATATTCCCGATGTTCACTTCAAGGACCCTCCTAAGCAGGCCGACAACCCTGATATTCCTGATGTCAACGTTGATGGATCCAAAGTTCACTGGACCAAGCCCAAGGAGAACTTCCCTATTCCCCCTGAGTCAATCAGACCAGTCCCAACCGGCACAGCTCCCAGTATCAACAGAATCCAGTTCGACTTCCAACCTGAAGACGTACAGACAAGTACCACTCGGTTGGATCGGCTGAAACGTGTCAAGGCAGAGATTGAACGGGCCTGGACTGGTTATCGCAAATTTGCATTCCCACATGATGAACTCAAGCCTGCTTCTATGAAGTATCGCGACACTTTTTGTGGCTGGGGCGCGACACTCATCGATTCGCTTGATACTCTTTGGATCGCTGGTATGAAGGAGGAGTTTGATGAAGCCGCCAAGGCTGTCGCCAATGTCGACTTCACTTACTCCGAACGTAACGACATTCCCGTTTTTGAAACTACCATTCGTTACTTGGGTGGCCTTATCGCTGCGTACGATGTTAGTGGTGGATCCTCTGGCCAGTATAAGATTCTGCTGGATAAGGCCGTCGAACTTGCGGAGATCCTGATGGGCGTTTTTGATACGCCTAACCGCATGCCCCTATTATATTATCGATGGCATGAGCCTTATGCTTCGCAACCCCACCGAGCGAGCACTGTTGGAATCGCCGAGCTTGGAACTCTGTCTATGGAGTTCACTCGCCTCGCTCAATTGACGGGTACCAACAAATACTATGATGCTGTTGACCGTATCACCGACGCCTTGATTGAGATGCAGGCAGCGGGTACTGATATTCCAGGACTTTTCCCCGAACGCATCGATGCCTCTGGATGTAATAGGACCGCTACCACTCGGACTGAAAGCCTCAGCCAAGAGGCCCGGGAGCAAGTCAATTCTGCCGACCTGACTAGGGAACCCGAAGGATTTGATCCCACGAAACTGGGCGGAGATGTAGCCTCTCCCGCACAGCTCCCTCAGGCTGATAGTCGTTGGGAGGATAAGCTCCAACGGCGCAATGTTCCTGTAGATACCGATGAGGCAACTAAAGCGGGTGATCAGACACCGGCTCGATCTGGGCCTCAACAGGCGCCCCCTCTTGCTGCAGATGGATCTTCGGCGGACTGGGATTGCAAGCCTCAGGGTCTTGTTTCCAGTAGCCCTAACTACGGACATTACCACATGGGAGGTGCCCAAGATTCAGCCTACGAGTATTTCCCCAAGGTATGTTGCTCCGTCATCATTCTTCATGATAATTTTGTCTGACGTAAAATTAGCAATACTTGCTCTTGAATGGTCTGGAACCCAAGTATCGCCCGCTCTACGAGAACACCATCGACGCGATTAATGAATGGCTGCTTTATCGACCTATGATTAAAGACGACGGCTGGGATGTGTTCTTCACAGGAAAGTTGACGACTTCTAGCCGGGGTGACTCAGAATGGTTAAAGACCTACGACATGGCTCATCTCGCATGCTTCGTTGGAGGCATGTATGGACTAGGCGGTAAGATCTTTGGTCGTGATGGAGATATCGACAAGGCAAAAAAGCTCACTGATGGTTGCGTGTGGGCATACCAGTCAACGGTTACTGGTATAATGCCTGAATATGCTCACCTGGTCGCCTGCCCTGCCCTGGAAAAGTGTGCTTTCAGTGAAGAGAGTTGGTATGAGGATCTCGACCCTAACAGAGAATGGCGCGATAGTGAGTTTCGGAAATGGTCAGACGGCGAGGCCCAGAGGAAGCTCGCAGAAGGAGCTGCTCCCGCCGCCGCCCAACAAAACAAGCCCGATGATTCAAGCAAGGGACCGGAGCCTGTCGTTAATCCGCCAAAGGTGGTCAAGCGGGCAGGAATACCGATGCCTGAGCTGGATAGGAGTATGGAAGAGGACGACTCGGAGTTTGGATCAACGCTCCCCGATTCGCTTAAGCAGAAAATTGGGCTGAACAAGGACGGGCCTGAAAAGACGGAAGCAGTAAAGGCAGATTTGAGCAAGACTGATTCGGAGAAAGCCAAACCTGCGCCAGTCGAGCTAGAAAACAAACCCGCTGCTGTCCAAGATACAACGGAAAACACCATAGCGCCGAAGCCTGTCACCGTAGACAGCTTTGATGCCGTCAGAAACGCAGAACAAGTTGCTGGTTCTGATGATATACCTCTGGAGAGGCCCGTGACGCACGAGGAGTACGTCAAGTCGAGGATTCAAAGAGAAAAGTTACCTCCAGGCTACACCGATATAATAAATCGGAATTACATCCTTCGGTAAGTTTGCATTTGTAATGCTTTTATTGTCTCTCCTAACATAAAGTTACAGACCTGAGGCGATTGAATCCGTTTGGTACATGTATCGCATTACTGGCGATACTACCTGGATGGACAAGGGTTGGAAGATGTTCCAGGCTACAATTGCTGCTACTCGCACCGAATTCGCCAACAGCGCCATCGAAGATGTGATGGGTACAGAGAATAATCTCAAGGACGAGATGGAGAGCTTCTGGATTTCTGAGACTCTAAAGTACTACTATCTTCTCTTTTCAGAGCCTAACATCATAAGCCTTGACGAATGGGTTCTCAACACGGAAGCACATCCTTTCAAGAGGTCAACATGAACGTAATTTCAGCGCGTGTTTACAAGTCAGTATACCGAGAGCTTGCTCAAAGGACGTTGAAGTTTTGAAAAGGAGGAAGAAGGGTGGCAAAGCTATTTCATTATCGGGCAAGTCGAAGTCATGACAAAGGCGTTTTTTGGAGACTGGTCAGGATAGTGTATGATTATAAGGCGCTAGTCATCTGAGGATATATCAATGTACATACATATTTCATCTGCAGCCGGGGTATCTCCTGAGCGTTTCGTGGTCTAGAGTGAGGCCACGCACTTTGTTCCATCCTCGTCACCTAGTCTCTTAACCTTTAGCTGCATCCCATTGGACTGAGATAGGCTGGTGGTTGCCAGAGAACTTCGTCCCCCCAAACCAGAGCTCAAATCTCAGGTCTGCTGGAGCAACAATAACTCGGATATCGAACCTACAAATGTAGAACTTGTGTCCACGCCGGAAACAAGTTCCTCGCTTTTCTTTGAGGACGAGCTGGTGTTGTTCGATGCCAGCGAGGTTGCTCTTTACAGAACAAAGTCTCATAACGCCGGCTTGTTTTAGGCTTCGAGGAAGCCATTCGGCCTCGTTATTTGACACTACAATTTCTGCGTCCCATGCGCGTGTAGTGTCTCCATCTTTCAACCTGATTTCGAATCGTTTGACCAACGGAGAGTCCGGGTCCACGGTGTCTCCCTGTGGGCTTTTGTCAACCCAGTCTGTGGGCAAAAAGAACGGCCTGAAGCATACCTTTTTGATCAACCATTGGATCTGATTAGTTGCCCACTTCACACTAGGGTCCCATGGATCTTGTCGGACTTCTTCATCGAAGTGCCGTGCAGGCATGTAGACCTCCTGAACGATTACGCCGTAGCTCGCTCGAGCAATCCAAGTGCTGAGCACGGATTTATTCCCCGACTCCATCCTCTGCCGCTTGTTCTCGAGAACTCCACGAGCGACAACAAGTTGCGGGTCTTGGGAGGGTATAACAAGGATATTGCGGGCATTTGGATGTTGCAGCTTGGTCAAGTGTTCTTGGAGAACCTCGCGGACATAGGCTGAACTACCCAGCCCACCGGACAGAATCACATACCCCTGTATACGCAATGAGCTTCGGTCGAGCTTCAAATCGGAGCGCCTTACCACTTGTTTTGAAGGGCCTTTTTCGGTCAACCAGTCTAGCCGCTTGTGAATCCGGGCCATGATTGCTTCGATATGGACATCAAAGAGGGCTTGAATGTCTTGCCTGCAGCGGATCAAACATACTTGGTAAGTCGACATGGAGAATAGGTTTTAGTAGTGGGACAGTAACTGACTTGGTAAAAAGCATGCGTCCATCTTGAACTCCGAGGCCTTCGTGGCTCACATCGTATCCTACACCCTCCATCATAATTTTGTATACTGGTTGCATGTATACCTTTTCGCCAAACTTGTGCTTGACGCTCTTAAATCCTTGGCTTCGAGCCATGCGTGCTGCAAAATCAGCCGGAAGCTTGAAATCGGGATTCGCGGCCATTCTTTGTGAGACAAGTCTTGCGAAAGCGCGATCAATAAGTGAGGAGCCAACACCGACACCGCTGACGGCAGCCACTTGAGAAAGCTGTGGAAAGCTCGAGTTTGTGGAAGTGGCTCGCATCAGAGCGAGGTCTGTTGTGCCACCTCCTGCATCCACGGTCAGAAACACGCTGTTTTCCTTGAGGCTTATAGCTCCAGTCTTGAGAGTTGCCACGGCTGCAGCCTCGGACTCTGTGAGATCAACCAATGCTGAGTGTTTTGGGCCTCCAGTTCCGAATCCAGCATCATGGATTGCGCCCTTGAAGGTGTTGATGATAGCCATACTCGTCCATGTCGTGGGCGCACTGAAGAGGAATAGGACGGCCATGGAGTCCCATCCACCGACATGTTTTATGCCCATGCGCATTTCTATGCTATCTTTGATATGTGCATATATCTGCTTCAGATAATCTGTCACGAATTGGCGAGCCTGGGCAGTGCTTTGCGGGACATTGCTTAGGCCCTGATGCTGTGCTGCGTCGAGGGTCTCTGGATCCAGAAAGATCTTGAAGAAGTCCCGACGTGTCTTGCTCGTATCGTGGTCATCGTCAGCACACATGAACCCCCAAGACGAGATGCTTCCATCGGCGTTGTATACGATTGTCGTGGGGACTTTTCGATCACCTCTGTCGTCGCTCCCCGGCCAGTCGTTGACTACCTGAATAGGGATTCCATGCCTCATCCAGGCAACACCTCGAACAAATCAGTTTATATCTGGTATTTGCGGGACCGCTACTCACCCGTAAAGGTCGTACCAAGGTCCACAGAGATAGCCAAGTCCGGTTGCTCTTCCATTTGTTAGTCTGCTCGGTTTCTCTACAGAAGCAATTGAGGAAGAATCAAAGGATAATCTGAGAGCCTTGTTGCCAGAAGTGCGACAAGCCTCGGAAGGGGCCCATGCTGCAGACCCATTTTCAGCCGTCGGAGCTGGACTTGGCGATATTGGTTTGTTGGAAGCACCTCCGAGGGTGTGCGGGACAATATGCAACAGGTCGGCTGGGAAATGACAGACCAGGCCTTCGGCCTCAGCCTGATAATGAAACATGCATCTCAATGCTCCCCTGTGCTGAGTGGCTTGACAAGGGATGCTGCTAGCTGGACCTCGATGGAGAGGAGAGGAACTTAGTGGTGGCAATCAAATGGCAGTAGGGTTGGAATACTGAGCCTTTGCTGGCGGTCAAAAGCAACGCCTGCCCTGGAAGCTTTCGAGACTTTTGTATTCTCATTCTTTTCCTTACTACTGCTCTGAAAGCTTTCAGCAGCGTCTGCCCTGTCTCCTGGGTTTCCTGCCTTTACGAATTTCTATCTCTAACCTACGAAGATGGCTTCCGCGACTCTAGAAACCCTATTGCTAGGAGAGACCGTCGTGACAGCCCCTGCAGTCTTGACGCTCCTCAACACTACTTCGTCCACCATTGTCCAACAAGACATTGATGCATCTGGTGGAAGCCTAAAAGTCACCAACGTGATTGTACAGTCTGCAGCGCAAACGGCGCCAACAGCAGCTAGCACGGGGTCTTTAGAGACAAATCCAGCAAGCCAAGAAGAAACCTCATCCAGCGCGTCATCTACAGACCGGAATGATCAAAAGCCAACTGACCAGGGAGACTCATCGGAAAGATCGTCGGATGGACTCAAAGGCGGCCCTGTCGCTGGAGTTGCCATCGGCTGCCTCGTTGCTGGCCTTGCTCTGGGACTCATAGCAGCCTTTCTACTTCTGCGGAGACGGCGGAGAGTCAAACCAGCAAAAGAAGGATTCGTCTTAGCAGATCAAAAATATACGGAACCCAAGGATGGGCCACAGGTCATAGTTTCATCGTCGAGGCACGATGCTGAACTCAGCCAGTTTCTTCTCGAGGCAACTCCCGACAAGGACCTCCAAGCAGAGTTGCGCTCACTCTCCGAACTCATTTACCAACATGTCGAGAACTATTACCGTCGACCCCAAGTCCAGGCCGACCCGGCTGAGGTGGCTCAGAGCCTCATCAATATTGGCTACTCACCAGAAGCGTCAGGACTGCAGGCAGACACAGTTGCTGCCATTTGCCTCAGCCCCAAGACGCCTCAAGTTGGACTTCGTCATGTCCTCTCGCATGTTATCTTCCGGAGCCTCGATTTCAATTCTGGCAGCAGCTTGTCCATGCTTCCACTAGCGGTTGCAACACTGGCGCAAAGAAGCCACTCAGCTGAAAATGCAAACAACCCTGGTAAGACACTCCCACATTAACTCAGAGCCTGATTAGAGAAATGGCTAATAAAGCTTTCAGCAATTGTCTTGGCGCGTTCCAGGTGGCGCACACTCTCTGCTCTGCTTCTCCATCCTAACCCGGATGAGAGAACACCACTCCCGGTGTCAGTGACAGAATCTTCCCCTATGGCTCTATCTCTTGCGAATGAGCTTAATCAATTCTTGGAGATGTTTGTTGCAAAGGACCCGGCTAGCCAACAGGATCAGATGAACCATCTGCAGGCTGTCATTCTCGAGTGTACCAAACTGGGCTATGTCGTTCTTTCACAGCCGAGTGACTTGAGGTTCGTTTTTAGCAACAGTACACCCATTACAAAAAGCCGCAGGATCGTGGTGTGTCCTGGTTTGGAAAGGCTGAGCCAAAACGATGGAACGAGGTATAGATCACCCAAGGAGGTGGTAGCACCGGAAACTGTGAGTTTGTGAGGGAGGGGAAGCCCATGGACTGCAACCTTTTGGTCATTGAGTTTCGTTGATTGGATGATTGGATTTGACGAGCTGCATAAGGCTCGATATGTGGTCCTTGATTGCACAACTTGTTAGAATTATAGCCTTGTTCAATAATGAGTGTGTTTATGACGGAGTGAACTTACAAGAGACTGACAGTCAGTTCTCATCCATGAACAAACAAAATATCTTGGTTTATATGCCATGACTCGAGTGAGTAAAATCGCCTGGTTAGTATGTGAATGTGTACTTTTCTTTGTGAGACATGTCGACGGCTGTCTACATGCGCTTGAACCAAATTTGTAACCAAGACCACAACACTGTAATCTGTGATATTCACCCACCGGATTGCATCCGACTATTGACCTGTCTTGCTTGCTTGGGCGTGAGTGGCTGAGAGCTGAGTCTTTTCTCAGAGCCTGCTTCTAGATATGCAAGCCGATTGCCTCAATATCACATTTGGCGTCAGCTCTGAACATGGGTCTTAGCAATATGATAGTGAATGGATACTGTGCAAATCAGAAATAGACTTGCTTCACAGCCTGATTTTGTCTTCTCTTTTCTTGTCTGAGCGGGGAAGACTAATGTGAGGATTGTTGTCTCGCATCTTTCATCACCTGCAGCTTAACATGGATTAATCAATACCTCGACCATCACTCACTTATCGCTCTTCTCACTGAAATCATCAGATGACTTTACTATATGAGACTATTCACCTCTAAGAACCAGTATTTCTGTCCTAAATCATCATGCCCAACCCCCTCAAGGCAATACATTCAAGTTTCAACCTCTTGACCTGGGCGCTGGACCACGACCAGGTCCCAAATGATATCCGCCACAGTCTCGAGCTCGTTCGAACATGCGACTCAGATCTTCAGCATCTCATAGAACTACGTCAAGAATGTCTCCATCTTCTTCAGCGCCGCCCAAAGGTTCTTGACCGTGTACACAACATTATCGAGTCAGCTCAGAGAGGACTCCAAGAAGTCTGCGAGATTGTCGAGAGATGTCGACCAGAGACCGACAGAGGTGGAAAGACTAAATTTTCGAAACGCATGGCATGGGTGCTTGTAGAGGCGAGCGAGTTCAAGAGCCAGGAGCCTATTGTTAGTCGACATCATGCTGCTGTGCTCGCTGAGTTGAACTTTTTGAGACAGATAGCTCTTTTGGCTCCTGTTCCTGAAACCGTAAGAGCCGAGGACAAGTGTGGTGTAAGAGAAGAAGCCGCAGTGTTTGATAATGTCGCGTTGCTGGGGGATCTTCTTGGTGATGTAACGGGCAAGTTGAATATCTCATACATCTTCATCGATACAATGAACTAACAGTATGTTTTACTTTAGCTCACATCAAGAAGCCACCAGTTGTCCAGTCTGTTGATCCTCCAAATCCAACGATAGTTTTCAATACAAACGCAGAATCGGCAACATCGACGACGCCATCTTCGCTCCAGATACCTCAGTCTCTTCATCGATCAACGAGTTCGCAGACGATGCATATGGAGCATGCGCCTGAATCACTGCCGGAACTTGTTCCAGTCAACATGAACAGCACAGCTCTACCTAAACCTTTCACTTCGAGTGCCACTTACGATAGTGAGGCCCTCGCAGGTTTGAGTCTGCTTCTAGGAGACCCCTTAGACTGGAGACACTCACCACCTCTGGCACCAGCAAACAATGGCCCATTGAGTCGACCAGTGACGGCTCCATCTCAAAGACGGCCTGCACACTTCATTCATAATGGTTCTGTTCAAAATATTGCACTTCATAGCTATGATAGTGTCTCTGATCCGAGCCAAACTAGCCAGCGAGCAAGCCTCAACTACACTCCTTCACGTCTATCATCAAACATCTCAACCCCTTATCATCAGCAACATTCACTTTCGATACCCCCAGCAGCCACAAGATCAGCGTCTCAGCTCCACCATATGCCGTCTGGTCACTATCCAGGGCAACTCACGTGGCCAAATTCGTCTTCTACGACAATATCATCCATCTCCTCTGGTTTAACAAGACCTGACTACAGCTACATACCGCCGATTGCTGAGCTTGATAGTTCTCCACACCATATGGTTCCCATTGTTGGTGCGTTGAACCATCTAAGTCGACCAAACGAGGTGTCAGTGGACCAGAAACTCGCCATCCAAATCAACACAACACCTGTCGAACTTCCAGCAGAGGATAGCCTACCCACAAACATGAACCCATATTCTCAAACTTTCCGTCCGGGGCTTGACAGAAGGGGGCGAGCCATCAGTCAACCAACAACAACACTACACCAGCAAATAACGCGGAAACCAACTCTTAGCCAGGGAAAGGAAGTGATGAAGGATTATAATAATGTACCAAAAGACTTTGCAACGTGGTAGCCGAGTTTCTGGGCATAAGCATGCAAAGATATCGGGGATAGACTTTAAGGGTTATTGACAGCATGTTCAATAGATACGTTACTATGACAAGTGATTTTGAAGCAACTGAGAAACGACTGTTCAAGTATTACCAAAACTCGAAGCATTTCATCCCAGATATATATATACATATATATATACAGACCGACTGCTAAGTGCTGCATCCGAGTTTGTAAGGGATTTACTCTGTATAAAGGGTTTAGTCAAATTGGATTACATGCAAAATGTCTTCCTGGCTCGACAGTGTTTGATAACAAGCAAGATATTGGCAACTCAATTTATTGTCTTGATGACCCTTGGTGAAGAAGGGGGCCATTACTACCTATTAGAAGCACAACCATATCCCTTTATTTTCATCCCTCAAATCCTGCCCGTTCGAGGTATCGCAACCCTTAAAATCATTCTCTCACACGCAAGTTCAATCTATAATAAGAAGCATAGGAAGTGATCAGCACTGCAAACAAAGATCAAAATCAGACCCAAATCCTTAATTTCGCAAACGCGCGACAATAAATTGCCTTGATAATACATGTCGATAATCAATTCCCATTCCTCCTCACACGTCAAGACATATATCCCGTATTCCCATACCACATCCCATTCGTGGTCTCAAAAATCGTATCTTGTAGTGCATCCATCCCACGCGGTCTCTCACCTTGAGAGATCGGTCTTCTGTGTGGTCCCTCAGTCTATATGCAAAAAAGATGGGCGTTCCTCGTTTCGCTTCATCGTTCCAGCTCATGGTCGTGTCGAGTTTCGGTCGAGGAGCCTCTGTTTTCAGTGGCCATCGTATCGATTATCCGATATCTCGTCACTTCATGAGTCAGGCTATGTCGTGAATAGAATAAAGCGTTGCGGTACGGTGTTACTGTGCCGTCCCATGTCGAGGCTGAAAGACCGAAATTATAACCGATCGCTCAACGTTTTTAATAAACAAAATCATTTCCGTAACTCCGATGCTGATGCCCTTTACCGTCTTTGATCTTACCATCCTCGTGTCGATGATTATAGTCGACATATGTACATTTATTCGACAACTTTAGTCCTCAATAGTTCGCGATGACTCAGGTGAATTCGAGGTGTTCTATACCATCGAACTGAGAACGCTTATACTGAGGATCATAATGAGTAGACCAATAGTAACGACTATTAGTAGGGCGAATGAGAACCAACCCAATACCATGGCGCTGGTACCCACACCACTCTTGACAGCTCCGTTTCCGAAATCCTGGGCTATAACCGAGGCGGCTACGGACGCTGTATGTTGCCATAGCACAGATACAAGGACGAAGATGGCTGAGATGAAGATCAGGGCAAGGGCAATTTGAGAGACGGGACGAGACGGGAAAGGCTTGACTTCGCGATCAGAGCCTTCTGAATCAGTCTCCTCGTGCCACCCAGGGAAAGTCGCGAGAAGGAGGAGGCAGACGAAAGCAAAGATGATGGCGATGATACTGAGAATCAGGTCAGTGCGGTTCCATTTCGGTGCACGCGGAGTGAGAACTCACATGAGATATGGGAATACAATCATATCTTTAAATTGAGCAGCCAGCCAGATGAGGTTGAGAGGATCTTGGTCCACATCAACCTCCTTAGCCAGTGCAGTGGCATTGTTGCTGCACAGCCAGGAACCACCGTCGGGGTTAATGCAGATACCGAAGTAACCAACGCGAGCTTGCAATGAAGCGTCACCTGCGATGTTCTCGATAGCTGAGTGGAGATTGTAGTCGACCTGGGCTGTATCGGGCACTGCTGTGTAGTCCTTGTAGTAGATAGATAGTAGGAAGATGTCGGGGATAAGTGGTGAGGAAGATGAACAGCCAGCGAGAAGCAGTGCTTATTTTGGTTAGAATATTATCTCATCTATGGATGGGGTAAAATAGCTCACATAATAGAATAATGGCGATGGCGATAAGGATCATCAACACATGGTGATAACCGAGGAATGGAACGAAGCCTAGCGGAATTGGATGTTAGCGATGCGGACCATATCAGATGAGACATTGGATCGATGTCCCGAGACTAGACAATGACTTACGATACCAGCCGACCTGGACTTTTTGCCTTCTAGAGGACGAGCTGCTGCTGCTGCTCGTCCCGGAACCCATCGTGAATGATGTTGATCCTGCACTCCTTCAACTTGCTGTCGGTTGAAGTTGTTGCGGGAAACAACTGAGTTGTCTGCGCTCGTCCCCCAGTGAGGGAGCGACGAACACGAGTTTCTCAAGACCAATATCACTTGGTTTCCTTGCTCTTTCTGTTACCGCTTGGTTGCGTAACACTCTGGAAGCGATCCTGTGACCGACCCTGAACTTCCTCCACTGGACTTGATCAGTCAATCTGTCTCGGGAACAACTGGTTCTTGTCGAGGTGAAGGTGAAGAAGCGATGGAATGCGGACGGGAGAAATCGATGTCTCGGTAGACAATCGACACTGGAATGTATGTGGGCTAAAGACGACGGTTGGTGACAACGAGCGAAAGTCGGGCCCTGTAATAGTGAGATCTTTGTTAAAGGAGGTTAAGTTAAGAAGTCAAGTCAAGTTGAGAGTTGGCCACGATGAATCAAGAGCCTTGAAGATCAGTTCACACGTTCTGCTAACGAGGGTGAAGACTTAATGGTTTTGTTAGAGAATCTCCTGGGAAAAGGAGAGAAGGAAAGGAGAGAAGCGGTCAGTCAGTCAACTAGTCGGAGCAGTTTCGTATACCAATACCAGACAATTGGGCGGATATTCGATGGCTGGGAAAGACTTGGGATAACTACCAACCTCTGGACTTTTTCGGTGGGCGATGCAGAGGTGTAGTGACCAACCACCTATTTACTCGCGTTGGCCTGGCGACGGTGACGTTTTACATGTGGAGCCACAGTTGCCAGCTGGGCGAGCTTTGGACAAGGCAGGGGCCTGAGGGGCTCCTTTCAGCACCGGGCAACCCGCTAACCGGCGCCGCAGAGGGAAGGAGAAAGCCTAGACGGGATCGGGCGCTAGTCTGTAAGAGGCAAGGTGTTATTGGACCTGCAGCAGCGCAGATGAGCAACTTCCTGGGCTTGATCCCTGAACCCTAGGATCTACGATCTTACGTAGCGCTTCGCCGCAAAGTCGACGCGTTTCTATACGACCAGAGCCCGTCAGCGCCCAGAGTTTGCCAAGGGGTGCCAAGGATAGAAGCTATAGCGGGACCTCTCTCAGCTTGATGCAGTTGTCATGACGATTTGGCGCCGTTTCGAATGGGCTCTCACTCATCCGTCCTACCGACGAGTCCATATTATACCAAGTGTATTACGGAGTATTGGTTCTGCCTGGACTGGCTACTGACGTCGATAGCTCCAGTTGACGAGTTGCTAAATGACGAGTTGTTGAACTACACCAGTATTGGTGCTATTTGGCGCCTTGATCTATCGTGCTCGGGCATATTCTGTAGCTGAGATCCATCTCCCTCGGTTATCCTATTCATAACCTGGTCTCAGTTCATCTGACCCATTTGCCCCGAGTAAGCGAGACCTGGCTTGAAACTCCCCGACTTTTGGTCATGGAGACTTTTCTCCCAAACTCGACCTAATAATAAGTCATGGATATTATTATCCACTCTGTTGGAGCCAACAACGGTATCCGCGGCCAAACCGTACTCGGTGTAGACGGACACTCAAGGATCACTCAATTATGGCGAAAACTACAACGCAAGTTTTGTATCAAGACAGCACCACTCTGAGGAAACATATGTTGTTATTATATAGGATTAGTTTTGATTACTTCCACTACAACACAGCTTGCCATCTATTCGCATGTTATTCAATGTTTACTTTAGGCTGCGCGGTTCAATCGGAATCACATGAACTGCATAACTGTTTACTCAATTGTCTGACGACGACACCTCTCTCAGTACCACAAGATCAACATGATATGTAAACTCTTTCCGTCGTAACCGTGAGCTTATTCTCCCGAGAGAGCCGTGATATCCATCATGACAACCCTCATCTCATGAGAACCCAGCCACCCGACTAAAACTCTCCAGACTTGGCGTTCAGCCACCCGCCAATTTCAGATCCTTTTCACTTACCGCAATTGACTTCAATTACGACTCTCTTCGAATGAAATCGGTGTCGGACGTTTCGAATTATTCTTTCTCCGCTCGGAATATTCTTTACACTCCGCGCTTATCATGTCATGCGAGTTCATCTCATGGAGCTTCCAGAAACACTTGTATCTAGAAGAAGTATGTAGCTATCGGATTTAGTGGGGCATGCTCCCCACGTCATTTGGTCAGAGTAGCTACGTTGCGCTATGAGACTCACAAACATCAACTCATAACTACTATATACAACATGGCAGCTGTAGCCGCCAACAACCAAGGAATATCGCTCGATATTCGAGTTGAGGACTTCCTGGACGATAAGCTTCAGTCTACTTCCGATCTCGAGGATCTCGACACACTTATCGCAAATGTTGAGCTTCAACGAAACCAGCTGCAATCACAGTTAGATACAGCTGTGAAAGAGCTCGAAGAGACCCGACGCACTGCCGATGATCGCCAGGGGTCACTTGCTGCTCGCATAGAAGAGTTTCAAAAGCTTCAAGAGAGCATTGATCTTCGTGCTCAGATCTATGCTGCCTCGGATGCCCCAGATCAGGCCATCGAACGCCTAAAAGCGCCCATGAACAAGATCAAGGCCGTTGAGCGTGCCCAGAGCTACCTTGTCCTCTTGCAAGACGCTGAAAAATTTCGAGCAGAGGCGAGATCATTCCTGCCTCAGAACCCCAAAGCTTCATTGGAGCCTTATATCAAGTTGAAACAGCATATTCAAAAGTTACAAGGCCTACCTGGCCAAGAGGGCCTTCACCTCGTTGCGTATGCCGAAGCCTTGACCGCTTCACTTTGGGATGAGATCAAATCTACTATGTCTGGGGAGCTTGAGGCCGTCTTGAAGCAGAGGAAGTGGCCCAAGATTGACACCCATTTACAGATGGACGAGGAATGGATTAATTGCATCGAAAAGCTCATCGATCTACAAAAGCCGGAAATAGCACACACTGACACGCTTGTCACGTTGCTACCGTTTGAAATCATGGCCTCCATCTTTGTCTCCGAGTTTCGTTTCCATTTCCTCAGCGACAAGCCAACTAGCGGTGCCCAGGCATTTGGAACTCATTGTCTCCCATGGTTTATCGCACTGGTCGAGAAATGGGAAGATTTCTTCCGGGATAATCTGGGCTATTTACTAGCAGAGAAGTTCCGGGACACTGCTGTAGCGACCAACTTGGCTTATATCGACCCTGTTTCTGCCTTTATTACCTCGCTCCTCCCAGTGCTGAAGGAGAAAACCTCATTAGTTGCACTCGAAGCTATCAAGAGCCCCTCCTTTCTCAGCAGTTTAATGTCGCAACTCATGGCATTTGACGAGAATGTTCGCTACAAGTTTAACTACGACGGCGGCGATGTTGAGAACGGATGGTCTGGCTTGACCGCACATATACTGGATGACCATTTTGATACGTGGTTCAAGGCCGAGAAAGATTTCGCTCTTGAGAGATATAATACTATTATGGAGTCACAAGATGCCCGCAATATCGATTATGATTATGCGCTCCAGGGCAAGATGAAGCCAACATATGCTGCTGTGCGTGTCACTGATCTTCTGCGGTCTGTGACAAGTCAGTACGAGAGAGTGCGTACCTTTAAGCACAAAATTCGCTTCTTGATCGGCATTCAACTTGAAATTTTGGATGCTTATCACGACCGCCTTCGAGACTCACTCCAGGCTTATCAGAGCATGTCTACGACCTTTGGCCGCACTCTGGCTGCGAATAAGGAGGACCTTGCTATTCTAGAGGGTACAGGTGGTTTCGAGGTACTCTGTAAAGTGATTGGCAGCGCTGATCATATTGTCAATACTTTGAAAGATTGGAGCAACGAGGAGGTATGTAAGCTGCCTGAAAGTCATCTCATCAAGCTAACCTCATAGTTCTTTGTCTCTTTGTGGGATGAACTTCAGACTCGAGCATTGCACAGATCTAGCCAGGGCAACAATATTACGAGTACCATGAGCTACGATGATGTGAAGGATCGCACATCTACGGCAGTGGGAGAAAAACATGAAGATGGGGCTCTATTTGATGAGACAGCGAGTGCCTATAGCATGCGACGCAAGGCTTCTCAAGAACTTCTCGTTGGCGCTTTGGTCGAGTCGCACAATAAAGCCTTCCGAGCATACACCACCCGTGTTCAGTGGACAACTGTTGGTGAAACTGCTATCCTTGGTAAGTTCGCATGCCGTGCTGTTCCCAACATATTAGCTAACACGGTAGCAGATGAGCTTGCTATTACGCCAGAACTTGATGAGCCACTTCGCATCCTCCAGCGCAACTTTGACTTTCTCATCGGAGCTCTTTCGACTGCAGTGTTCCGCCGCGTCTGCCGGGAAGCCCTTGTCAAGCTTCAAGATTATCTATGGCAAAGTGTCCTTATGCGCCAGTCGTTCACCACTTACGGTGCAGCCCAGTTCCGTCGCGATGGCGCTGCCTTGGTTTCAACTATCGAACGCTACATCCCTAATGGTTCATCTGTCCTTGATAACTTGACCGAGGGTATGCAGCTCCTGAGTCTTCCGGTTGAAGCGGGCGAGACGAGTGGCTTGACCCTCAAGGAAGCCAGCGATCGAGTCTTCACTGACAACGAAGAGGCGCGCAAGGTACTAGAGGAACTCCATCTTGAAGGGTTGTCACCGCAAGGTGCAAGAAACATTCTGCAGCGTCGTGTAGAGAACAACGAGAACGTAGGGTGGTAAAACGAAATAGACTAAAATTGGGTATATTATCACGCATTCGATGCCTTTTTCCAAGGTCTATCTCTCATGCCTCACGTGTTGAATCTGTCCGTGGCCTTCTAAAATATCATTCCCTTTTTGTTCTAACCATTGAGCCCCCCAATACGTTTTTATTGCATCAAAAGATCATCCATTTTCCATTTTCCGCACTGTTCGCTTTTGTTTAGCTGTTGAGAGCTCGCATAGTCATCTCGACAACAATGAAAGTTCCCGCGCTCACAGGCATAGCTCGTGCCAGCGTAGGTCCAATTCCCTTCCAGAAACCAGCCGCTCCCTCAGCTCGCCAAGTCTTTGAAAAGCAATCTCGCATGGTGGCGTATTTTTGGTTGGCACCGAAACCGTCGGTCTGCATCTTGCTCTTGATAACATCGAAGGGGTAGCTGGAAAGCCAGAGAACTTCACCGGCAAGACCACCGTAAAGAGCAATCTTGTAAGCGGGGATATCCTTGCGGTCGATCTTGTTGCGGGCAGCGTCGGAGTTCATCATGTACTCAAAGGCAGTGAACCAGGAACCGTAGGCGAAAGCCTCTCGCCAGATGGTGACAGCCTGACCGCGGTAGATGCCACTCAGGACACCATTGTGAGCTCCGAGTTTACGAATGCAGTCACCAGGGCCATCGTATAGACGACCGGCGCCGTGGGGCTGGCTCTGAAGGCGGATACGGATATGCTCGATGGGACCTGAGAGGACCGAGTTGGAGACACCAGCAAAGGCACCCGCGCCACCGTATTGAGGATAAGACAGTTCGGCTCCGTTGTTGCGAGTCTGGAACCAGCGCTTCGCGGCGTTGAAGGCACCGAATTGGACGGAAACACAGGCTCCGATGCCGATGAGTGGTGTAAGCGTTCCCTTGTAAAAGGCGAGGGCACCCTCGTTCTTGTAGATTGTGGTGGCGGCGTTGATAGCAGAAGAGTATTGTGTTGTAGTTTGCAGTCGGACCTTGACAATGTCAAAGGGTTGGCCTGAGATTAAAGCGTTAGCAATTGGGTTGAATTCGTACTGTTGCACAAATATGCTGGTGACGACTTCATGGTGGAGGGTAAGCTTATCGTGGGCCAGGTCTCTCTTCTTCGCTCCCCAGCTCGGAGAAATATTCCTTTCACCTTTGCGCTGACCGACTCCCCAACAATTGAACGAAAGAAACATCAAGACATACCAATCAAGACCTGCGCGATTCCTCCAACAGCACCAGAGAAAAGATCCTTGGCCGTCTCAATGGCCGGGCTCTGCTTGGCCGACTCCAGCTCGAGAGCGTCCATTTCTTCAATTTGGCGGGGTGATCACAAACACCTTTGTCCTTCTTCTCTCCTCAACTAGCAAGGAAGCTCTCAACAGCAAAAAAGATAACAAAAAAGTAGGTGAAGCTCGCCAGAGATAAGACAACAAAGGGGGAGGAAAAGATAAGAAACCCAAACCTAACTTAACTTAGGGCGCGCGAATCGATATCGCAATCCGGGGTTGATTTGTCGCGGAGGGCGTTCGGCAAATGACGTGCTAGCATTACAAAGCCGGTAACGGAGCCCGGACTGTCGGTGTTGAGATACAACAGTACAAGTAGAGTTCGGAGAAGAGCCCGTCACAACCTCGTAGAAATCGTGGGGAATTACACCGTCTCTATACTATAATTCCGCCGACACTCTTATCGGCATCTTCTCCGGGGGCCGTTCCCAAGATGTACCAGTCTAACAATTTCATAATGAAAATGCCCATTGAAAAGGTGGACACCGACTTCGGGCTATTAAAAGCCGGAACTCGGGATCTACGCTCTAGAACCGCGAGAAACCGACATAGGTAGACTAGGTAGGTATGTATGAGTATTTGTGCATATGAAATTGTTCATTATTCCAAGATCGTCGGTCTGGATCTTTTATATCAGGCAATACTCGCTTCTATTGTCACACCCGTTTTCCTTCTCTTCAGTATCGTCTCACTCCTTGCTTCTCATCTTTCGCATCATTCTGCGCCTGCGCATGCTGCTCAATAGCCTCCTTCAGTTTTCCAACCACTTCGGGCTGGTTGCTAAACGCAGTCATGAGTAAGCTCTCTAGTTCAGCTTCCACCTTCGCTATTGGCTTCACTCCAGGCTTTCTATTATGCGAGTCGTTCATCAGAGTACCCCAGCGATGTGTGAAGTTGTAGATAGACTGTCGCAGTAATTCATCAAGCTGCTCGTTCATATCCTCAACAGTCAGGGTTTTGGCTGTCACGGAGGGTGTGCCTCTAGACCACAGACCGCCGCCAATGATGTTGGAAAAGAAACCGACCCAGTTCTGGGGGCTCAGGGTGTCCCAGATGTGAACGAAATGCTGCATAGAAGCACCATGGTTTCGAATGTCTCCGATCTCCAATGAAACCAGCTCATTCTTTATGATGAGCAAGTTTTTCACCATAAACAGGTCAGGATCTGTGCCAGCCTTTAATGACTGTATCCTTGCTTCAGCACGTTGGAGCACCTGAATGGTTTCTCGAACAATATTGAACACAACTGAGCTGTTCTTTGACTACATACTCGTTAGCCAAATCCAGTGCCATATTACAATAGACTTACAGATCTTTCTTTCGGCATGCAATTCTCATACATGCTCAGAAGTTTGATGGCTTGTTTGACCAAGGGATGGGCGTTTGATGACGCCACGCCACCGGCAACAGGTCCGATCTTTAGAGAAGCGTCTTGAACAGGCGCCTTTGTGATCGTTTTTGTGACTTCGGCTTCAAAAACTGTATCTGTCAGGGGCCACAGATGATGGGCAAGAAGTTGTGAGGTGTATTGCTTGCATTTGATGAAATATGGCGACTCCATATCATCTAAATCAGCACCAAAATATTCGTTGGCTAATAAGCCCACCACGTTACACGTCGTCTCCAATGGTGCAGTCTGTAGGACCGTTTGTAGGTTAGTCACCAACGGCGTCAAGTTGCCAGGATGAGCAATGGTGGTGTTGATGGGTTTGATCGCCTGGAACACTGAGTCTGCTGCTTGTGTCCATATGGGCTCCAGATCGAAGAGTTTCACGAACAGATTCTCCTCGTTGTACATGCGTTCGAAGCATTGCTTGATAAAATTGCGCGATGCTGTCTCAGCCGAAAGGCTCTTGACTTCTTTATTGAACTCTGCAATATCAGATTGCGTCAGAACTTTCAAGTCGCGATCTCGCGTCGTGAGATGGGTATGGATGATGTTATTAGCTGTGTTCGCGTAAGTCTCAAAGTGAGTACAGGACTCGTTTCGCTGGCCGTAAGAATCATATGCGCGGCGTATAATTCGGTGAACATTGGGTATCAAGCCATACGAGTCCAGCATCATCTCTTGGAAACGACCATACGCAAGCGCATGGCGAGCCGACTCGGATTTTGTCGCTATAATCTGACGTCCAACTTCAGGCGATACCTTTTCCAATGAGGTCTTATAGCCATGTTCAAGAAGATGAAGGGCTTTTGTGAGAAGCGCAGTGTACCGTGCAAGATAGGTATCGCGGTCCCGGTATGTCGGCTAATTGCATTAGTATCTGCTTTTGAGAGCGAATGGAACGAACTCTTACATGATTCTCCATAAAGACGATGCAGGCGTCAATATTCTCGACCATCTCTCCAAAGGAGGCATCATCAACCAATCGGCTGGCGCCTGGCGCATTGAGACGTCTTGTTGCATTATCGAGGTACGCATAATAATGAAGATCAGTCCCGACTTCGTCGGCTAATACTTCCAATCTTCTTTGTTCCTGCAAAAGTTCTTCGCATTGCGATTGGAAAGTTGACGTTTGCGCTTCGACGGAGCCAAAAGAGTTCGATAGGGAGGTAAGGAGTTTCAGCGTCGCGTTTGCATCTTCGATGAGCCCATCCAAGTGACGTTCCGTGACAGTAAGTTGGTCGCGGTATAGTCTAGCATCGGTCAGTCCTGTCTTCGTAGAAATGCCATCTTCGCCAGACACAGTATGCATACAAGTATTCCTGCTGACTGGCATCCAACAATTGCTCCTGGTACGAGTCCAGGCTGATTGCGTCGTGTTTTTCAAGTTTCTGACTAGAGTCCGAGAGCGTCAGAGCTTCCCATGCTCTGCTGTGCTTGTCGGTCCTCTTAGGCCGTGGCCGTGTGTCTTTGGACAGCTGTTCTTTGACCACTCGATAGAAATCGGAGTAGGAACTGGCTCGGCGAAGGACCGTTGGTTCTGGTGGAGTGTCGGTATCCTCTATTTCTTCGTAGACATTTGGCAATGGCGACGCAGGTTCGTGTGTTTGGCCTGTTTCCTAAACCCATCTTATGAGCTTCAACGATTATGGTGGGGTGCCAATTCGCGGGGGGGCATACATTGGGTTGTTGGAGCAGAGACTCCTTGCGGCGGTGGCCATGACTTTGACTATGGCTACTAGAGTGACTCTTCTTGCTGGTGCCCAAGTCGGGCATCAGCGTATACCAAGAGTCCTCGTACATGGTGTTGACAGAGCTCAAGGGTTCGCGGGAGCTCGTGTACTGTAACTTAGAAGCCACGCAACAGGCGTTGAATGTTAAAGTCGGAGCTAGCGCGGCCGAACCGCCGATGGGCGGTAAAATATGGGGCAATATCTGAGTGCACTTCACTAATGGACAAGGCCCTGTAGGCTGCAGCACAGCACCTCATACCTCATGTGGCGCGTGCTTGGATCTGTCTGTGGCACAGTTTCATCGTCTTTAGTAGACCTGCCACAGCCCAAAGAATTTTGCTGACCATTATCCGTAGTCCGTAAATAAGTTAGCTACTGCGGGAGCTTCAGCTCCATGACCTCACAACATTTTCTCCTTCATCGGGAGGCGACATTGGGTTCAACTTCTTGATGCAATTTGAAATCTCTCAGAGCAGATATTACCAATTACATTGACTCTGACCCCTTGCTAGCGAGCTTTCAGAATGAACGTTTCTCGAGCGACTCTTGGGCGAGCTGTTGTCCGCTCCCAAGCTCGTCAGCCTCTCACTGTATCTCGGCGCCAATGGGTTCGCTACGCCCACGATTATGGCAGCGAGTATTCTCAGCCTCCTCGCAACCGCGGTGGTAAAATCATTAGTTTTGCAGCCGTCTTTGGTCTTGCTGCTGCTGGAGCCTACTTTTATCCCATATTGACTGGAAAGTCTTCAGGACCTACTGAAGCCGAGAAGAATGAAGTTCCTACCAAGGCAGAACTCGAGTTTGAGAAGCCTCGCAAGAAAGTCAAGTCCAAAGAAGAGAACCGAGATCTCATCAGCTCCCAACATCTCCAAGTTAAGAACAGCTGGGAGCATCCTGGAGTTTATGCCTGGGGCTCTAATGTTGGAAAGGTCATCGATCCAAACTCCAATGAAAAATATGTCAAAGTACCTCGGAGAATTTCTTTCTTTGATGACAAGGTTCTCAGGGACCTCAAGCTGACATCCATCTTTGGCGCAGCAGTCACTGAGAAGGGTGATCTGGTTCAATGGGGCTTGGGCTACAACCAGCAAGACCCTTCGCCCGTGCCTACACTTGTAGGCAAAGATCTTGTCAAAATTGATGTTTCGCTTGATCGAATTATTGCTCTGTCGCGCAACGGCAATGTGTACTCTATCCCTGCGTCACGCAACGATCAAGAAGGTGGTCTGAAAGAAGAACAGAAAAGGTCCTCCTGGTCTATATGGGGATCTGGTGGTGCCCGAGAGAGCATACATTTCCGCAATCTGACACCCTCTGGTCTGTCCTATGGTGAAACCGTGAAGGACATCAGCAGCGGCCAGGAACATTGCCTCATGCTCACCTCCAAAGGGCGTGTCTTCTCTGCTGCTGCCAGTGCCCTTGAGTTTCCTTCCAAGGGACAGATGGGTATTGCGGGTTTGAGTTGGCACAACAGGCCCAAGGGACCTTACGACCAGCCTCACGAAATTACAACTCTCAAGGGATTCGACGTGGCACAGATTGCAACTGGTGATTACCACTCGGCTGTTCTTGACAAGGCTGGACGTATTTTTGGATTTGGCGACAACTCATTCGGCCAGCTTGGAATCGATACCGACTTTGGCCTTTCAGTATCTGACACCCCGGTCATGGTTCCTACCAATCTGTCCTACGCTGGCACTGGGCTTGTCCCAACGGTAACATCTATAGCGGCGGGTGGGAACAATACTTTCTTCACTGTGGATGCGAAAACCACGACAGTTCCTGGCAACACAAAAGCTCTTGCTCCGGCGAGGAGGCTTCCTCCCGTGACTACAGATCTGTGGGCTTGCGGTCAGGGAGTATACGGAACACTGGGCACTGGTCGATGGTCACACGTCTCGCCCAAGCCGACCAAGGTAAAGGGTCTTTCGTCGCTGTTCGAGTTTGACGAGAAAACCAACAAGATGAGCCCCATTAAACTCAAGTCTCTGTCAGTTGGGGCCACTCACTGCTCGGCTGTCATGGACAATGTCACCGAAGTCTCGGTCACGGGTCAAGGGACCGAGAACGAGACCAACTGGGGAGCAGACGTCGTATTCTGGGGTGGCAATGAGCACTATCAGCTTGGCACCGGAAAACGAACCAACTTGAACGCTCCAGCTTATATTGCAGCTCTGGATAGCGCTGCCGATGCTCGTAAGGAGGGTTCACCAGACTTCCACCGGTTGTCCGTGACTCCCCGTAAGACAATCCGTCTGGATGGTGGAAAGGGCCGAAAGGTCTCGTTGGAACAAAAGATTGAGTGTGGCAAGTACGTGACTGGCATCTATTCTGCCGTGTAAAGCGAGTGGCACGGCAAACAACTCAATTTGTAAGAACAGACTCGCCTCATTGTATTATAAGAAACATGTAATCGACAGATTGTATCCGCGTGGATATGATTGGGCGTTTGGGGATGGGATAATTCAGCTATGCCTTGAAATGTTAAATGCAACTTGGGCATATTCCTTGCAACTGATTGACTGATAAGCTCAGCTGACCTTACTTAAAAGATCCAATAGACTAGCGGTCTGAAGCAGTCATATGAATGGCTCACACTACTTTTGGGAATGAAACATAGAAACATGTGAATGATACATAGTTGAGACATTGAAGAAACATGCTCAGTCTAGTTATTTTTCCAGCAATGACAGTTATAATTGAAAGGTGATGATTGGCTAAGCTTGGTAGATCCTTGGGCATATCACAATAACACCTGTTGGCAATTTTCATCTGAACATCCTTGGACATCTTGCACTTATACAGGGGTTCACGAGACGTATGTACGTATGTATGAATCATGTTAGTGGGAACTAGGGAGCAACACGAGGATTGATCATGTTGATCCAGTCGATGCCACGCAAGCAAATTGCCGCTGAGTCATGAAGATAAAATCGAGAATAGAATAGAATGAGGCACAGATCGTGGAGGAGTATCCCGTAAAAATGGTGGTTAACAGGGAGTTGGTTGCCAAGATCCACGTCATTAACCCAACATGACGGGATGGGCCTTGAGACGAAAATAGAAATCAATCTGTCGACAACCAACAGAACAGCCGCCACGCAGCTAAAATGATACAGGGATGAATGAGCCACTGCAGATACCTACATTAAAGAAAAAAAGAGTTTTTACTAGACCAGGTACAACACTCAAGTCCTTGTAAACTATTGACTCTAGATCGGTCTCGAGATTACTTAGATTTGGATGCATGATCAGCGACTGAACCACGGGATCGGGTATAGTATAAATAAACAATGAGCACGTGTCCAAACAATGGATGAAATCTGTCAATTATCGCTTGCAGATCATTAATTAATTAAAGGCAAAGGCAAGGCAAGGCACGGCAAGGTACTCCCGATATAGGAGACGAGTCAAGTTACATCAGAGTGCGTAAGATAAGATATTCTTGGAACAATCTCTCTTCCCTTAGGTTTCCCCATGTTGACTGAATGACTGACGTCTGAGTTTGAGTTTCATGTCTCTCTTGGTCACGTCACGTCACGTCACGTCACGTCGCATCCCGTCGTTGCTCTTTTTTTCACTTTTTTTCTTCCTTCTCGATTTCGAGGTCCTCGTGAATATTTGGTTGACTACTACTGAGGTAGACGTCGTGATTCTGCCCCTACAGTCGTTACAGTCAACCAAGAATCAGTCTCCTTTCCTCTCTTCTCTCGCTCTTACTCACTCCTTTTTATTTCTGACCTTTAACCTTACTATTTTATCCCTTGACTACTTTACCTTACTCCTTCCTCTGCCTCTTACATCCCAAATCTTTCCGTTTGCGGTATCAACTCCACTCACGTCTTCTCCTTCTCCTTCTCTTCTCTTCTCTTCTTCACATCAGGCTCAAACTTATCATTCTTCTACTACTTCTTCCGCTTCTCGACATATAAACCCTTGTAATCTTTCGCCTCTTCTCACGGTCCCGCCACTATTAAAAGATTCCGCCATCGACTGCGCCTGCGCCCCTCCAAAGACCACCACGCAGATCCGACCCCTGCCTGCCTGACCTCCACCAGCCAAGAGGGCCCGACGCTATTCCTCTTCTTACGCCCAAATCTCCGTCGCCTTTGCTTCTTATACTTGGGCTGTCGCTGTTCGACGAGCACCAGCTTCAAGCCCAACTTCTCCTGGGGATATCCACACCTGTCTTTACCCAACCCCGACGCCATGGACAGGATCCCCAAGTTCAGGCGCAAACCCAAGAACCCCACGATCCAGACCTCCGTCGAACGCTCCAGCAGCGATACTGCCGATAGTATCGCCAGTACCGAGTTACAGGCTGCAACTTTGCAGTCGCAACAACTGGACGGGCAACAAGTCCTACCACAAAAGTCAAAGCTCTCAAAGAGGGCCGCTTTCAGAAATTTCCGTTTGCGCGGCTCCACAAAGAGAGCGCGCGACAGTCCACCCGTCGAGTTGCCTTCCAGTCCTCCGCCGGCCGTCGTGAGCCATGACGGTGTCAAGAGTCGACCCGTCACGGCCGAAGGCGATGCGCTGGCTCATTCAAAGGGGTCAGGTCCCCGAATTCCTGCCTTTTTGGAATCTTCGATGCAGGGTATACAACACAAAGTCGTGGCGCATTAATCAGGTCTGACATTTTATAGATATTGATTTCAAATTCCAGGAGTTAACGTGGGCGGAACGAGACCGAGTTCTTGAGGGCACAAAGAATGAGGGGGATGAAGACTTCAAATGGGGGACTTTCAAGCAGGTTGACACCCAGGAGAAGGGTGTGATGGATCGCTACATCAACATCAAGCCTTGGAATCACAACCGAGTCAAACTGCAGGTCCCTGAGGATGAGCTTGACTATGTCAACGCTTCCGAGATCACTCTCACCTCGCCTTCTGATCCTAGCCGTGAGCCGTTACGATACATCGCCATGCAAGGGCCAACGCAGCCATCGATCGACTATGTCTGGCGCATGATTGCAGAGCAAATGTCTTCACCTGCCGTTATCGTGCAGCTGACAACCATGGCAGAGGGTGGAGTTGTCAAATGTCACCAATACTTCCCCGATAACCAAGATCACCCTACCTGGACTCTGAACGAACACGATGCGTGGAACGATGACTGGCAGGCCCAGATCACGTACGATTCTTTCGAGGAACTAGCTGAAGGTGCTATTGAGAAGCGCAAGCTACTTATGCACCTGAAAGATGAAGAAGAGCCCCGGGTCGTGTGGCACCTTCTGTATAGACGATGGCCTGACTTTGGGGTTCCCGAACTTGAAGATCTCGATGGCTTCTTTGACCTCATGCGAATTTCGCGCGAGCTGAGCGCGCCCGAGAACCCGCGAATCATCCATTGTAGTGCTGGTGTTGGCCGAACCGGCACCTTCATTACACTTGAGCATCTAATGCGCGAGCTAGAACTGGGCACCTTTGAGAAGTATGACGAGCCAGTAGAGGGTCCGGATCTGGTTTTCGAGACGGTCGACCATCTCCGAGAGCAGCGTGTTGGCATGGTTCAGGGCCGTCCTCAATTCATGTTCATTTACCAAGTTATGCGGAAACTATGGCAAGATAAATATGGAGTCGATGAAGAGGGCAATGAGCCTGCAGCTAAGAGGCTGGAAGTTGGCGATCCATTCATAGATGACTCGGTATCCGACTCTACGCAAGCCAACCACTAGCATCGGGGCTCCGAGGATTGAGGTGTGATAATGGAGTCTAATTATCTGGCGTTAACTGCGATGATTTGGTGGAGTTGCAGACGGGAATGCATATGGGTTGGGCTGCGGCATGATAGCTGCGGCAACTCAATTTTACGGTTTGAGGATGACACGCAACCTCTCAAAATATCTGTGTTGGGAGGAAGCTGATGGTTAAGTGTTACCCTGTCATGAGTTAATTGGGTGCATAATCTGCTTTGCACAAGTGTATGATGGTTAGCAGAAGTGTATGATCAAGTCAAGCACGGCCAGGAACAGGAACAGGAACGGGACTTGAGGGTTTATGATAAAACAAACATAGAGCTCGCATCTCATAATGGGGAGATGACGACGGTACAGGAATAACCAAGTCAAATCAAGTCAGGTCGATATGACTTGGGGGAGGTCCATCTATTATAATGATACCAAGCGCATGAACAAGGGGTTGCCAAGCATTCTTATCATATATCAGTTTAATCAAGAGGCGGCAAGACATTTCGCATAACGATAGAAATTAAGTAATGTCCACGAGGGCCAAGGACCAAGGACCAAGGATCAAGGACCAAGTTTTTAGGAACGGGTTATGTACTGTTTCTTCTGTTCAATATTCAGATCTATCCTTCAACTGGAAACATCGTCGTGATACTGCTGTCAATCTAATAAAAAAGGTTGTGGCCGCGTGCCAACTTTGTACTGTATATAAATCAACTTCATTACCACAATACGCCACCATCCGCTTCACCAATACCTCAGTCAAATAGCTCGCAAAATAAACAGAGAAGGAATTTTTATAGGAAAGCAAAACAACCAGAATCTATGCGCTAATCACCAACGTCACAGTCTCCTTCTCCTTCTCGGTGACGGTGACGGTAGCCTGGTCCTTTTCTGTCACTGTCACTGTGAAGTAGACCGATACAGTCGGAGTACCATCGACGACAATGGTTGTGGCGTGAGCATCGTCGCCAGTGCGTGTTCCAGCAGCGGGCTTCTTATCATCTTTGCTGCCTTCATTGTCGACCTTTGCTTCTGTAGCAGCTGGAGACGGGGCATCCGTAGGCTTGTCGGGAATGGGGATGAGGACCACGGATGTGGGCTTGTCATCGTCATCATAACCATCTTTACCCTTGTCGTTGCCGTCTTTTTCTTTGTTATCATCATCGTTTGGTGAGCCTGTGGGCTTAGCTTCATCAGGCTTCTTGATGGACTTGGTCAAAGTTGTGCCACCAGGGAGAGGAACAGATGTGGTGCTTCGCTCAGCGACGGGGGCAGAAGTGGGAGGGAGGTCTTCATAGGCCTTTGTTGGCTGAGGATTGGAAGGCTCCGCGGGGTTTGTCTGACTAGGTTTCTCCTCTGATGGTTGGGATGGCTGTGCCTCGGCTGGTTGAGTCTGAGCTGGTTGACTAGGTTGCTCAGCGACAGGCTGAGTGGACTTCTCCGGCAAAGGTTGAGGTTGAGAAGGTTCCTCTGGAGCTGACTGACTTGTCTGTTCAGGGGCGGGCTGTGTAGGCTGCTCAGGCACAGGCTGTGGTTGCGAAGGTTGCTGATAGCCAGGCTGTGAAGTTTGTCCATTGGCAGGTTGAGTTGGCTGCGATGGCTGTTGAGCAGGCTGAGAAGGTTGATCTGCAGCAGGCTCTCCAGTTGGTTCAGGGGTTGCGCCGTCATCGACAGTAACTATAGTCGTAACAGTAACGACAGGAACCGAAGGCTTCTCGGCAGCTGATGTAGTTGCAGGCTGCTCCTTGCCTCCATTTCCATTTCCGGGAACAGTGTTGTCCTCACCACTGCTCGGAGTTCCACCAAGAATCTTGGCAGCAGTCGCAGGATCTTCACAAACAATCTTGATGCCACCCTCAAAGTTGTACAGAGGAAGAGCGAAGCACTTCTCGCCTTTGGTATTGCAAGGTGTGAGCTGGAACTTGCCAGTATCATCACATACACCGGTTTGTCCGTTAATACAAGCAGCCTGGCCCTTCATACAAGAAGACTCGGGTGTGAGTTTGGCAAATTCCTCGTTGTATGTGCGAGCATCGACGACGTTGCTGGCGTACGCAGAAGCAGGAATGGCACTGGTTCCTGTGGGAACACCAGGGTTGATGGTTGGAACGCCGCTGGCTGATGTTCCCGAGGGGACTACCTTAGGCGCTGAAGTCATCTCAGGGGCTGAGGGGTCAGATACAAGGACGGTGCTGGTAGGTGGTGCAGCGGGAACTGCAGGCTGGGTATTGGAGTCAGGTGCAGGATATTGGGGCTGACCATTCGAAGGGACAGATGTTGGCTGCTGAACTGCTGAAGTGACTGAGGGTGCCTCAGGCTGTTGGACCTGGGATGTGACTGGGGTCTCTGGCTGAGCTTGAGCTGGCTCCGAAGTAGGAATTGGACTCTGGGGCTGGGAGGGAGCAGTTGAAGCCGGCACACCAGGCTGGGACTGAGCAGGTTGTGAAGTAGGGACAGGGTTTTGAGGCTGAGCCAGTGCAGTAGTAGCAGCGGGGGTATCAGGCTGTTGACCACTAGGGTTTTGCACAGGAACATAAGACTTTTGAACTTCAGAGGTGGGAGCAGGATTGTTAGGCTGAGCAGGTTCGGAGACTGGGGCTTGGGTCTCAGGTTGAGCAGCCTCTGAAGTGGGAACAGGCTGACTTTGTGCATCAGATGTCGTTTGGGACTGGGGTCCCTCAGGCTCAACTACAGACACAATCCGAGTTGTGCCCGCAGGAGACTCCGACTCAGGGGTGGAAGTCTCCTCCAGAGGGCCTTCAGATGTGGTAGAAGGCTTGGGGTACACTTGAGTAGGGTGTTTAGGATTGACTGGGAAAGCTGTATCCGAAGGCGCCTTGGTTGTAAGATAACCAGTAGGAGTCGGTTGGTACGCAAAGGTAGTTGTCTCTTCTCCAACAGCAGAGGTAGGTTGCTCGTTTCCTGGAGCTGTTGTAGCGGGAGCAGAGGGCGCCTCAGGGGTCGTGGTCTCTTCAACGGCGCTTGGCTTAGTCTTCTCCCCATCTGAAGGTTGAAGTGTACCAAGGTCAAGAGTAGAGGACAGACTCTGAGTACCTGTGTTCTCTGGCTTCTGAGCTGCTTCGGTCGTAGGGACCTCGGGGACTACAGTTGTAGCATCGTTAACAGGTTCGGATGTCGGTGCCTCGTTTGCAGAGGTGGGAACCTCTTTGGTAACTGGGGCAGTCTCAGAGACAACTGCAGTATCCTTGGGAGGCTTATAGTCTGATTGTTCAGCCGAGGTGGGCTTCTCAGCCACCGTGGTAGGGTCCTTGGGCACGATTGAGGTTGTGAGAACAGGTGCAGAAGGGTTCTGCGTGAAAGTTGGCTTGTTTCCAGGCTCTTGGGTTGAATCTTGAGCCTCACTCGTCTGCTCGGGGACATCACTGGTTGGTTGAACGGGGATAACCTCGATAGGCTCGGGAAGATCAGAGTAGGGGCCCTTTTTCTTGTCGTCACCTTGGTTTTCAGAGAGTAACGGATTCGGTTCGGGTGTCGAGTTGAGCGTCTCAAAAACAGGACGAGGCGTAGTCTGATCTCCATTGCCACTACTGTGATAAATCGTTAGATATGAGTCCTCACGGTCTGTCTTCAAATCTGATCCATACCCGTATCCGTCGTGAGCTGCAGTGGGAGTTTGGGAGTTTTCCATCCTGACGTCAAGGAAAGCGCCAGGGTTTCTTTTTTCTCTGCCACTCGAGTTAGATACAGTATTTGCAAAAGTGTTATGAGTTTCTCCGTACATTCTACCCGTCCACATAGGGCCAGCCTGCGCGGACTGAGCAGTCAAAAGGAGTGACAAGGCCACGGCGAGCCTTGATCTATTACACCGCATTGTGAAGAGTATGTCGATAGTAGTATAGACTTGCTGAAATAAAGATCGTGTTGGTGAAATCGAAAAGATTCGTGCGTTTAAATCGTTCGTTCGTTTGTCGGTTCGTGAGTCAAAGTTGTTGTAAGTCTTTTGAAATGATTTGATAGTTGCACGAAAAAGAATAATGTTGATCGCTTCCTCCCAACTTCAAGCTGATTAAGAGTAAATAGGAATTGTCTCCAAACAAAACAAAACAAAAAAAGAGTTACTTGTTCAGACACAAACGGACAAGACAAGAGAGCTTGTTCGCAGCGTCAACGATGACGAACAGTACCTAGTAGAAGAACAAAGCGGTGAATGAAAGGAACAGATTGAGTATGAAAGAGAGTCACACAAAACAGAGAAGAGAGAGAGAGATAGGAAATACTTGACAAAGGAAAAAAGAGAAAGAGGAAAGGGAAAGGGAAAGGGAAAAGGAAAAGACGAAAGTGGTGAGGGCTAGTGAGTGAGTGAGTGAGTGTATATTGTATGCTGAGAGTAGTACTAGGAGTGAAACCATTCACACAAAGTTGGTGGTAACACTCTGTTAATGTATATGCAGTGCGTGCCCCCAAGAATCACTCATGTCCAATTAGCGCCAGCAAAAGACGATGAATCGCCTCACAAAAGTCTCATGTCGTATCGGATCTCTCATATTTTCATGGCCCATGGAGTCTCTTCTCTTGAACCGTCCATGAATAGCTCTGCTATACCCTGCCATGCCCTGCCCTGTCCTGTCCGCCAGCCACGCCTGAGTAGGTATCAACAGGCGCCCAATCCAAATACCCCAGCAATTTACATGTAAAACATTTACAAGAAAATATCCGAAAACCCTCAGCCAATCAAGCTTGTCTCGTCTCTGTCGAGCTGTACTATAAAAGACTGGCTCTAAGCGCTCTGTTTCAACACCTTATTCGCGGCCTCTTCCTATTGGCGGTATCAACCCCCACTGCGGCCGGGACCTACAGTAGCTGCCAATCGTCCCCTCTCCACTGAACCGACCTGCGGCCTTGTAGGCTTTTAGTGCCTGTTGCAGGGTTTCGCGATGCCTTCATGGATACATCCACATAGTAGGCAAATCTGGTCCGGGCTTGGTCATCTCTTCTGTTCTCTTACCGAAGTCATGTTTTTTTTCGGTTTGGTCGACCCACAGTTGGCCTTGACGGTCTAGACCTGATCAGCCCTTCTCATTTCCCCTTTCATGCTTCCTCTATGAGTGGCTAGTTAAGAATAGATGACCTCCAGAACCGTCCTCTTGGGTCTCTACATGATTTGGCGATAGCCGCCCGTTAGTAGCGTAGGCAAGAAAAGTATTCGGCCAGATCCATGGACCGTGGCTCAGCTCTTAGCCCTTGAGCTACTAAATAGACAGATCCCTTTTACTTTGAAATTTCATTGCTTTTTCTATAGTCGTTTCAACCAACAGGCGCCTTTTTCATGGATGTTGTACAATATTCTATACATACACGATAAACGCCACCGCGTCTAAGTCCCGCCATCAATGTTCTGTTTATATTAAACCCAAGACCCTAGGTTCCCAGCAATGATCCTTGTCCGCCACTTCGCAGGGCTGTTCTCTTGGTAAACTCTCCAGGGCTGCTGAACTGGTGCTCTGCAGTCTCATGCTTGGTTTCAATCGCATCCAGGTCTAAATCCTCGACATTCGTGAGCAGGTGATTCTGTCGATTGTGTTCTCGGATGCGAGCCCACTTGAGAACTCGACCCAACTCTTCATGTCCGTGAACGGCATTGGCCTGGATATACGACTGTACCATCTGCTCCCCTGGCCATTGCCAGATCCCAATCTGGAATCGCACGTCTCGTACGCGATTGCGCACTTCGTCCGTCAACATGGGTTCCGCAAACGCACGATATGCACAAAGAGTCTCTAGCATGTCCACGTCGTGAGGCAACTCCTCCATGTTTATCATCTCGTCTTCTTGTGACTGTAGAGGGGCCCATTCCGTCATGAGCCACACTGTCAACTGAGCCATCTCACTATACTCCCCTGCAAACGCCAGCGACTGCATCAGGTCGTGAGCAAACGGCGCCAACACGGGATCTCGCCGTGATCGCATGATGTCCACAAACGTAAGATCTGTAGTTTCTTCTGCTTCTGGCCGCTGCCTCTCCTGTTCCTCGGCGACGAGTGCATGATAGAAGCCTTTCATACGCGAAATAAGAACACGGAATAGGTGGAGGGCTGAGTTGCTCCTTGTCTCTGTGTCTATCTCGGTGTTGGCACAGTCTTCCTCGGCGCTTTTGCAATAGAGGGTGCCAAGCAAGTTGAAATTGGTGTTGTTGGCTTCTACAGCGCTCGCCAGCACCTGTAGCTCTCTTCGCAAAATCTTCCGCAGGGTTCTCACAAATCTGTTGAAGAGAAATAGAGTCATTCCCTGCACGGCGTCGATACGATCTACAAGGTGTATGATCAGACGAAGCTGTGCCTCTAGGGTGAGTTTCAGACCATAATGATGCTGCCCGACATTTTTCATGATAGGTGCCCAGACGTGAGGTAACCAGTTCTGGTTCCTGCGACCCACACGCAGCTCTGCGAGCCGAATAGCGCGTATCAGATTACTGCCTTTGGGGTGCACTGTCTTGGACAACATATCCACATACGCTGAGAACAATGGTAGGGGAATAGTCTTCAGCATGTCAGCTGTTGGCTCGGGTACTAACAAGTAAGCGTAGTTGTGGTGTTCCGTGCTTCCGTCTCGCAGATAACGATGAGCTTCTTGGAGAGTTTGGGCGTTTGCCACTAGAATGTGAAGAATGTGTTCATCGGGCAACAAGCCGTCGCATTTCATCATCTCATACAACTCTTGAGGTGTCGGGGGTTGTTGCCGCAGCTTCTCCAGTTCCGTCAAATTCATGTCCACATTTGTAGGATGACTTAGAGAATTGTCTCCCGGTAAGCTACCTTTCTCTGGATCGGCATCACGGGCAAATGATCTCCGGAACATGGCTGCATATTCTGGCAGCCCAGGAGCCATGCCAGCTTTTGGTGGTTGGCAGAACTGCTTCCACGCTTCATGAGCGTTGCGTGTAGCAATGATTGATGCTTGCCAAGCCGAAAGGTCTTGCTTCGGGTCTACTTTGACCTGCTGCTGAATTGCTGGAGTACCACTAGGGGTCAAGCCTAGCAGAATATCCAATGCGCTGTCAGTCTCCTGTTTGGAGAATCCTGCTTCCTGCATCATCATCCCTGCCCGGACAACGCGAGACCAGCTCTCTTCTGCTTCCATGGCCTCGTCCATACCGTCTGCTGGCTGTAGATATGGCGGCCATGACTTTGAATAGCGTGTAGCGTTGTGGATCTCGTCCCTATTCTTTGGCATCCCGGACAGCACAGCTCTGATTGCGCGGAACGCATTTCTGTCTACCAAAAGGGCTTCCGGGAGACTGCCCGACATTCTCAGAAGAGTACGCTGAGCCTCCCAGACGTACGCATAGGGTACAGACGCATGCTGCGGCCCGGATCCGCTATTCCGGGCAATAGCGGTCAGGCCGGCATTGAAGTATTTGCATCTCATCCAGTACGTCTGTTCGGCAGAACCTATCTCGTAGTTGAAAATAAATTCCGCCATTATATCGGCAAGCACAATCAGGCGCCTTGCTTCTATGCGACGACAGTGGAAAGCAAGTCGTTCCATGATGATCATGAAATCTTCTGTCGTGAATCTTTCCATCTCACTGCTTGCACGCCCTCTACCCCAAGACATCTTGCGAGCCTTCTCAGTCGTACCACGTAGCCGTTCTTGAACATACTCCAAAAGGTGGTCCAAAGTCGAGATTTTGTTAATGCCCGATCCTAATCTTAGCAGATAATTCAGCATGAAGACGGGTTTCGGCGACATATCTGCCAAGAATAGTCGGCATCGGTCTTCGTCGGTTTTGGCCAAAAGTATGCTCATGTATTCGTTAAGTCGCTCCTCTGTATTCCCGCTGTATTCGAGGGTCTTCATCAGTGCTTCCCACTCCGACTCGTTCGGCAGCGCTTGGGCAAGATCTCGGTTGTTTTCGGGGTCGGCTTCTACCTGACGTCGAAGGTGCATTTGAATCACGACGACCGGAAGGCGCACAGTTCGGATGGCGGCAATTTCTAAGAGCGTTTCTCGAGACGGTTGTTCCAGGGCAAGATATTTACGAAGTAGAACTGCAGGACTTTGCTCTACCCAGCCTTTGAGCATCCTCAGCCGTCGCTCAATCCGCCCGCGCCCATTGTCTTGATTGAGGTCTGAGAACTTGAAGGCATTCTCCGGATCGTACAAGCGCTTGGGCAGCACTTTCTTGCGCCGCTTTTGATTGTCCTCAACACGACGGCCGTTGATTATGGCGGTCTCGAGTGCGTCCACAGAGGACACATATCGGCGGGCTTGGGCTGAGTTTAGGTGCGAAGCGGACTGGGAGAATCAATTGTAAGCTTTACATTGGTAAAAAAAGAAGAAATCTCGGCTTTTGATACTCACCTTGGTTTGGATTGTCACGTTTTGCGACAAGTGCCACCCTCGCCTCAGCTCCCGGGTTGCACTTCTCAGCATTTCTCGCCCATTTCTTCAAAGCCTATAACACAGCTAAGAAGATTGTATGTAGCGTAGCAATTAAGTGCGGGAGTTGTGATATTTGCTATAGCGTACACAAAGTTGAAAGTTTCGATTTCCAACTGCACCTATCCCGTCTGCGGGTACAATTTGCATGCTCCAATCGAGATTATCGGAGTATCGGGTAGCCCATGTTCAACTCATTACAACAGCCAATCCGAGGTCGCTCCCAGCACTTCAGCTCCTCCACCAAAACGAGGTAGGCTACATAGGTCCCTTATTATTAGCTTCATAACTTCATAAATGCGCCTGCGTACATCAGGATTTCTCATGATGTTATTGAAGTTATGTATTTCTTTCAAAGGAAAGCGTCTGCCTAACAATTCGCGTGGTACTTTTGATGCGCTAGATCCTTTGCTAATTCTCATGATTTACCAAAACAACAAACCTGTGCTGGCAAAGAGTTTGGTATTCTTCTCATTTTTACTCTACTTTTTGCAGTTAACATTTCATGGACACATCAGATACCAGAAGGACCTCTTCTTTTGAATTATTCGCCTTGGGACTTCCCTTTCTTCTTCTCTGCCTCCTCCTCGACCTTGTCCTTTCGCTTCTGCACAACCTCCCAGTTGTAAACTCTTGCTATAGCGACCTCCATTGTCTTCGACATGGTCAGTGACCGTCACCCTGATAGCGGAGGCTTTCAAACTTACCGTAATTTGTTCGCGGAGAAAATCCAAGTCTTCTTCGCAATTAGACAAGCTGGTCTTTGCCGTGGATAACTTGGAGCTCAATAGTGTCTCTGCCTCGTCTATGGGGTACGAGAGCATCACATTCGCCTGTAGAATGTCAGCTTCCTGCTGCCAAATTTGGCGATAAGGGGACGTTACTCCTAGCCAGATGTAGACCTCCTCTGTCGCCGGAATCTTCGCCTTCGAGTACAGAGTGTCGTTCAGTTCGAACGTCGTATCTATCGCCTCGTCGTCATCCTACATCAAGCATCAGTCCCGCTTTGTCCAGGAACGCGCTGCACGTGCACACCTTTCTTAATTTCAAAAACTTGACCGAGTCAAGAGTCTTCTGGATATCCGGGATCTTCTCCTTGAGGCCACCCATTCGCTTCTGTAGGTTCATCTCCATGAATTGGTATTTCCTACCCCACCATCCAGAGTCAGCGCCAATGCCTGCATTGCAAGCTGAAGAGAGCGTGCATTTGAGGGCGTGTGTCGTCCTAAAGCTTCTCGACAAAATTTGACTCACGATATCATTTCTTGGAAGCTTCGTAGAGTGGGTTCGACGTCGTCACGGGTAGACACATAGTCCTCGACCTTGTCGACGAACGGAGCATAGGGGATGCCCCGTGGGTTTGTTGGCGTAGCATCTTTACTATGTGGGGGTAAGCTTGTGTCTTCAATTTCATGAGGTTGGGTTGAGTTTCTTCGGCCTCTTACCTTTGCGCTGCCTCTTTTCCTTTTGACGCCATCTTGTCGGTGTCGATTTAAGTATTGGGGCGAGACGAGGTAGCTGTATGAAGCTGGGGTTAGGCGTGGGCGGGTTTTGCGACTTGGAGCATTTCGTCAGTGGGGTCTCACCAGGCTCGGTCAACGGTGAAGGTGGGGGCACTCACCTTGACTTTGACCTCAGGTATTGAATTAACTTAAGTGCACAGTACCCTTATTCAAAGTAACAGAATACAAGGCCGATGGCTACAATGTCTCATTGATTCATATAAACCCCTCCCTTTCACAGCATCTAGTTTTCTTATCCTCCTTCAGTGATCAACCTCCTGAGTTTACGGAACCCTATAAAGGCTTCATCATCACTTACATGACAGACAAGCTGGTGTGTTTTAGCCCAAGAGTTGCATGACGCTGAGTCAAACCTGGCGCAAACATTTAGTTAGCCTCATCTATCAGAGTTAGGTTCCTAGAAAAACGATCGATATGCTCTGACTCGCCCAAGGACTGCGCCTGGTACATCCCCGAACAGAAGCGCTCACAAGGACACGCATCGATGTGAGTACTGGCCAGTAACGAGGAGTCTTGTTAGATCCCTGATCCCAATAGACTGATGAGGCTCGGATTAAATCGCGGTGAAAATTATATGCGATCTTTCTCTGGGTACATGCGTTGGCCGAAGCGTAAAGGTCCTAACTTTTGCCTCAAGTGATTATCACAAAGCTTGTTCACAAAAAGCTTTGCAGCCATCCTGAGACTGACAAAATAGCTGCCTATCAAAGATAGCTATCGCCGTTTGACTTTGGATTCCCGAAACTTAACTTATACTTTAGTTTTATTGTTAAATATAAAGCGACATCGAAACCCTCCTCTGAAGTCTCTCAACTTAGAATGCCCTGTTTTCTCGTTGACGAGACCATCTCTCTCAGAGTTACCTGCAAACCTCTGAACAGTTACCCTATTATATTCCATTGGCCCCAGCGTGTCTTCACATAAAAGCTCGTCTTCGAGGCTCTGTACGTGGACTAATCGCTATGCTTCCTCAACAGGAAAACCCGGAACCGAGCACATCATCATATGGCGAAGGCTTGTAATCTAGATCAAACACTCACAGTGTCGGTTCCAACTGGCGTTACTAACTTCTAATAGATTTGGACTTACCTATCAGGAGATGGACAGCCCCGAGAATTCCAAAACAATAGCAGACCGCCTTACCAAAGAACGATACCAGATACCGCAAGTGCCCACGGCATATAAAAACGGAAGACAGTGGCATATCAGAACGCTCCCTAAGCCTGCATATCTAGCGCGTCGTCCTTGTCGTCTTCCTGCCCAGCATGGAGCAGTTGGGGATGGTCGTCCTCTCCTCCACAAGTCAGCGTCAGCTTCAGGTTCCGCCCGCCAGGACCCAGAAAGAGATCGGACTTCATACAAGCTCAAAGCGCCACCGCATTTAGTAGACATCTTTTCTCCCGATGATGGTCATGTGGCCACAACATTAGCGGAACTAGTAGCCTCGTCTGAAGCTGACGAAGAGCCTATGTCCGATATATCAGCACCGGTGATAACCCCATCTACTTCTGACGAAGATCCTGATCCTGACCCTGATCCTGATCCTGACTCTGAAGGGCCAACCAAAGTCGGTCAAGAAACTGGATTGCTGTACATCAGAGATTGGAAATCCGCACTTTCTTACAAGCATGGTCCCCTCACCGACCCTGATTATGTCGCTGTTTCTTTGTCAGCTGCATCTCGTCCACCAAACAACCCCATGAAATGGCGCGATAGGATAGAGGAAAGGAACACATATCAAGGGCTATAAGCAATACTTCCATCGTGGGCTAGTCAAACCCCATGCAGTTGCTATGATAGCTGGAAGTTGAATTTTTCCCATAGTCTGCATTATCCATGAGACGGATAATTTAGCCATATCAGAACGAGACACGTCAAGGCGAAAATAATTCCTAGGATAGTTCAGCGTCGATATCATTTTCAATACGGGAAAATAATGGATATTCTTGTTTGGCTCATTCGATACCAACAAGTCACCAAGCCATCAAACACAATGTAATCAAGTTGAACATAAATCGTGCCGGGCCATCCAGTCATAAGTCGTGGCATAGCATCTCTACATGACCATAGCTAAGCTCATCGGTCGTGTTAGTCCATTCGCTTCTTTGTATCTCCCAAGTCACCATCGTCCGCGTTGGTTTCCAACGCCTTGGTGTTGGTTGAAGTCTCGTGTGTTTCGTCCTCGTCCCAGTCATCATCGATCTCGTTCTCGTCCCAGTTGTCCACCTGTTCTTCCAATGTCTGAGAGCGGCTGTTGCCTTCCATAACGCCGGCCTCGTGGCCTTCGCCGAGCTCAACATCGCCCTGCTCTTCGCCAGGAACAGCACTGTAACGTCTACGTCGCTTGCGCTCGAGCATACGCTTGTGGTACCACGAGCAAAGGCCAACACCTAATAAGCTTCCTATCACATTTGCAATAATGTCGTACAGATCAAACTCCCGACCATTATCGAGGAAACTTTGGACGAATTCGGAACCGACACCAAGAACGATTGTGCAAACGACCAAAGTCATATTCATAACACGTCTTCGGTTCGTATCGACAACCCAGTAAAACACAACGGTAAGCGCAAAGAAGGTGGTGAAGTGCAACACCTTGTCGTTGACATATTGACCAAGTTGTATTGAAGTCAATCCAGCGTAGGCGGCAATGAGGAGGAGGAGCAGGAAGACGCCTAGCAAGCTATTAGTTTGGTTCATGGCTAATGATCATGTGTTTGAGTTCTAAAAATTGATCCCAGAATGGGGCGCCAGTCCATTTGACAACACTGAGGTGACTCGGACATAATGCCATGACGTACCTGCAACTGGGAGTCGTATTCGCATCATGGAGAGTCCCGTAGCTGGAGTTGAGCTTGATAGGTCTAACAGAGTCTTTAACTTCCAATTTCGTATAAGAGAGTACTCGGTTCTCCAAAAGTGGCGTCTCGCTCGGAACAAATGTCTGTTCTTCTACGAAAGCAAAGCCGGACAGGTTGTGATAATTCGTTGTAGAAGACTAGGATTTAGAGCTTTGACCGAGTAGTAGGTAAGGCAGGCAGTTGGAGAAAATGAAAGCGTGGAGCTCTCCTCCATGTTGGGAGCTGAGTGACGACGATAGCCCTTGTGGCGGGGCTCGCGAGCTCGTCTAACAACTGTGGCAGTGCGTGAACTTTGATTCAACAGGGGTTTGCCAGGTCATCCATCCAATGGAATCAAGAAGAGTGTAACGTGGACACTTGTGCTACCCCAGACCCCAGCAATGGGTACAAGATAAACTGAGGACCTGCATCTTAAGCGACAAAAATACTTAAGTGAATTCACTATATATTCTGTAGGTTTTTAGACGGTTTTGTTTTAGCACCTAAGTTTAAAGCCAGAAGTTTTCCTGCTCCCTCATGGCGAGTTACAGTAGATCACTTCTTCAACCTTTGATAGCATAGTTCCTGAAGCTTCAGGCTGTGGATTTTTGTGTGATCATACAAAAATTAACCAAACTGCAGACAACCAAAAATATTGCACTGATGCAAGGCTGCTGCAAGGAACGCCGTCATCCTTCATGCATTGGAAGGTTGCAAGGCGGGCAACAACTTGGAGTTTGATAAAGGTACTTTGGTGGTCTCATTGGGGGCCCCATTCTGGGCTTGCTAGGCACAGACACAGATGCAGGCATGCCCCCCATACTCCTCGATCTTGTGTATCACTGGCTACAGATAATATCTGGGGTGATCTAGAAAGATGGCGTCGTTCCTCATCAATGGTTTGTGGAGACAGGGATGTGTATTGCATTGTTTGCATACATACATTCATTGTCACTAGTAAACCCCTTGATGAAGGGGCTCGATACCCGATTCACGTACAGGGAAGCGTGTGCTGAATTCCCTATGATGGTCCCTGAGGATAGACATGCTAAAAGTTGAGCTTTCAGACGTTGCTTGTCTTCAATTTCGACCTGCTCGTAGGCTTGTTTACCTGAGGACCTACCTACCGAGAGCGTTCAAGAGATTTCTGGCACGTGATTTGCTGACAAAGACATCTATCTGGGCTCCGGGCATCCTCGGGGCCGAAGCAGGTCCTCTGTAGGTACGGAATACATTGTGGATAATCAATGAGAAGGGAGTGTGCCGAAGACCGGACAATCAAGCGAACAAAGGGATTGCCATACCGATCAATAGTTTCAGTACAGAGAGGAGAATTTAGCAATTCGAGGAGACTCTCCAATCACCCACACTGACCCGCCTATAACTTCAGCCTCTTCAGGTCCTTAATACCCGTAACTCTCCCCCGCGAGATTCCCCCACGAGTCGGTCCAGCGCGCGCTCACTCAGGGAAAACTCTCCGCTTCGGGAAAGGTACCTGACAAGGCTCCCCCCAAATCATCAACCTCACCTCTTGAACAGACGACAAAACGGCAGAACGCGATCCATCAAAACACCACCCTCCGCTTGCCATATAATCAACAAATTTTATACGCCATCTCTACCGATGCCCCTCGTTTGTCCCATGTGGTCTTGAGCTCACCAATCGCCCTCGGTCCCGCCGCACGCGAGCGCATCTTGTTGCGCATGGCGACTCGCGCCCCGTTGTCGCTATCATCGCCCCGGGTCCATCATGTCCATCACCAACGGCCAGCCCGCCTGGCAACCTCCCTACTTGCACCATACCAACAGTCATAGGAGCGTATCGCATCTCGATGATGTCCCTGCGCGAACTCAGACTCCTATTGATAATCCAAGTGTGCTGATGCCTGAGGCACCACTTGACATCGAGGAAGAGAACCGACGCGCCCTATTTGCGGATTTATATCGCAAGACCGAGGACAAGGTCGCGTTGCTCTTCTCCGAAGATGGTTCTTATAATTATCCCGCGATATCTGCTCTACGACGTTCTCCGCCCCCCTCCGCAAACATTATCCCTCCCACAACCGACCACGAGCCAATCAAGGAACCCCCCTTAAAGAAAGCGAAGCGCACCATCGATGAGGACGACTACGACGATGATGATGACGACGAAGAAGATGACGAGCCGTCGCAATCAGCATCAAAACCTCATTCTGCTGGAGCCCCTGCTAATACGTTACTGTCACCATCCAAATCAGGGAGCTCACCCGTTCATTCGGTGACATCACCAAGCAAGCATGGTGACAAATCCAAGGATCAAGATGGCTCACAGTCGAAAGATAAAGATGGTGAAGATGCCATAAAGAAACTTGAGGAAGCTCGTACAGCTACCGAAGCTGCCGCTCGGAGGAGTTTCCACACCATCTTTCACACCTTGGAGAATGACCATGCCGCTATGTTAGAACAACAACAACTTGAAGATTCTGAGAAGCAGCTCCAGGCCGAGATGGATCACAATCATCATCCAATCAATAACCATAGTGCTGTTCCCAACCAAGGCTCACTCAGCAGCGCCAATCTCGGTGCTTCTAGCCTAACACTGAAACATCTCATCGCTCGCATCGACATGAAGCGAGATCAGGTTCGCGCCTCTGATGCCGAACTTAGGCTCCTGATGAACGAGGTCCGCAAAAATAGGAGTAAATGGGCCAGCGAGGAGAATGTGAACCAGGAGGAATTGTACGAGGCTTTGGAAAAGGTCTTGACAGAACTCAAGGCGCATACGGAATATTCCACTCCTTTTCTGACAAGGGTCAACAAGAGGGATGCTCCAGACTACTACAATTGTGAGAAACCACGAACAGTCTCGTGCCACTGACGAAACTAATTTACCTCTAGTCATCAAAAACCCCATGGATCTCGGCACAATGACTAAGAAGTTGAAAAGTCTGACTTACAAATCCAAGGCCGATTTTGTTGTGGATCTTAACTTGATCTGGGACAATTGCCTAAGGTACAACCAAGATATGAATCACCCTCTACGGCGCATGGCCAATGGAATGAGAAAGGAAGCCGAGAAACTTATTCCATTGATACCAGACCTTGTCATCCGCTCTCGAGCAGAGGTTGAGGCAGAAGAACGGCGAAAACAGAATGGCGGAGACGACGATGCTGGAGAGGATTCCGATGACGAGCCCATTATGTCTTCACGAGGTCGCAAAGCTGGCGCAAAGGGGACAAGCAAGGCACGAAAGGCCCCAAACGATCAGAAAGAGGACACACCAGCAATAGATCAGAAGCCCATTCTTCAAGTAAATGGGCTTCTGGGAAAAGTCCGAGAAGGCTCAGAGGTTGACGGCAGCAACGGCTTTGCCACTCCACCGATTGCCGGTTCCCTCACACCAAGCGGACTTAACGGCCATTCTGGAATGGGGAGCAACGCCGATGCCATGGACATTGATGGGCCAAGTATCAATGGCCTGGCACTGAACTCCGCGTTTGGTGAAGCTGCCGAGCAGGCCTTTGAGGATGAAGAGTACAAAGTATGGAAGCAAACTACTAAGAAGGATCGAGCTCTGGTTGCCAAGGAGCGATTCCAACTTTTCAAGGACAACAAGTTCAACACTGAAGCCCCCGCACTCGTTCGCTCCAAGGCTGGTATGCGTCGATTCCTCAAGCGACAAAGGGAGGCAGAGGCAGAAGGTATCATTACTCATTCTCAAGCAAACTCTACAGCTGTGGCTTCTGAAGATTCGGCAACGAAGCCAACCGAGACACTGGCCGAGGAAATTGAGGAAGAAGAGGCTAAGGTGATACCCGACTACTATGATACGTTGAGCAACATACCAGATATTCACCCCAGACTTCAATGGGTTGAAGACGGAGAAGGGAAAGTTATCAACCAGCACGAGGAGTTTCTACGCCTAGTACCGCCTGGGTCATTTACGGCACCAACAAGTCGTCTGACGAAGAAGATGGACGAGAATATTCATCAGATTCAAGAGACAAGGAAACTTGCAACCAGGATCTCGGTTATCAAGCAGATGCAAGTTCAAACTCAGGTATGTTAAAAACCATGATGGGTACTACTCATTTACTAATGTTATAAAGGTGTATACAAACCAATTTCCCAAGTCAAACTCGGATCCCTTCGTGGAACAGGATATTGAACCTCATTTCATCAGCGATAATGGTCCTGTAATGGCCCCCGAAACATGTCAAAACGCTCTCAAGCGCTCGATTGCCAAAGTCCTCTACCATACTGGATTCGAGGAACTTCAGCCATCCGCCATGGACGCCTTCACCAGCGTTGCATCAGATTACTTTCAGAAGCTGTGCCGCACTTTTAATGTTTACAACGAGTCGGAAAAGAAGCCATCTCCGGCGCATGCTCAAGGGTCCAAATTTCAGCCCAGGTTCACTCCCGAGGAAGTCATCCTCCACACCCTGGACGAGAATGGTCACGACATCAGTTCGTTGGAATTGTACGCGAAGGATGAGCTCGATCGTTTGAGTACCAAGTTGGATGCTCTGCATGAGCGGATGAAGCTTCATCTCACTGACCTATTACGACCTGCTCTGGCTCAAGACGCCGGAACTGATGGGGTTGGTGCTTTCAGAGACGGCAGTGAGCAGTTCGTCAGTGGTGACTTTGCTGAGGACCTCGGTGAAGATTTCTTTGGTTTCCGGGCCTTGGGCCTGGACAAGGAGATGGGTCTTGATATGATCTCAGTGCCCTTGCATCTTTTGCAAACTAGAGTTCGCAACCAATACCAGATGCAGACACAGACGACTGGCGAAGCAGCCACCGATCTCTTTGAACCACTGCCTTCTTCAGAGCCAGTCACTAAGGAGAACATTCAGGAACAAATTGGCCTGGTCAAGAACTTCTTCCTGGCTAAGCTGCACGCTAATGGCGATCAGCCCCTTGTGGAGGACGAAGACCTGCCTACCAAGCAAAAGAAACCTCGTCCACGGTTGGGCGCGAGTGGAAAGATTGTAACCGCTCAGAAACGATCTCCTAAGGAGCAATTGGCACTCGCTAAGAAGAAGAAGAAGATGGAAGCTGCCGCTGCCGAGGCCAAAGCCAATGCAAACGCATCACCCGAGAAGGGCGCGCCAGGTACTACTCCTGGCAAGAAGAAGTCCATGAGTGCAGCAGCTGGCTCGGCCCCCAACCCTGCAGTTCTTGCTTTGGCTCCAAACATGGAGAGGCAGGACAGCATGCATAGTCAGGGCAACGCCAGTCAAACAGACAAGGACGACACTGTCGGCATGATGAGCCCAGAAAGCATTGCTCCGTAGTGGCGTGCAACGCCTCAGGCAACTATAAACTATTCGAGAGTTTGGTGTCCTCCATAGACACCATACCATGCCCGCTCTCGCAAACATGCACTCACTCCGTTGTGCCAGTGCCTTGCAACTTACTTTTCATATAAATCATGTACTACTTTTCATACACTTTGGTATTGACGTCCTTTTACATACCCCGGCAAACATTTTATGGTCTTTGGAAGCTGGTCTTTGGTTTTGTTGCTATTCTTTTATCTTGCATATGAGCAACCACTCAATAAATCATCCATCCAAGGCGTTCCTGTCCCTTTCTCTTACTGGTCGTTTCTACTCGGAGCTCTGGGGTTGGCACAGCACTTGCTTATTCGATACATGAGAAGACGAAAGGCCATTGTACCTAACTTTACCACTCGTACACGATGTGTTATGCGAGTGCCTTTCACGTCGTGATTTCCTTCGGACAACCAAAAGCAGGCATTAATTATGTGGGTGGTTTGACTATTGATGGCTAGCCGGCGTATGGGAAAGGTCAACACCTGATGGATTAATGAGGATGGGCACAAGTACGTCGCGGTGCACGGCAGGATGTTGCGTTTATTATATACAGACCTCGTTGTCGTTTTTCTCTTTCTTAGAAAGGACCTGGATGGATGGACTGGTGGCGAAAAGGTTAAGCAGTTGTTTATGAGATGGAAAGCCTTGGATCCAGGGCCGAATGGGATATGTATGCGGTTGAGAAGCAACAGATAGAGGATTAAGCGATGATTGAACATGGAGGCAAGCTACCAATGTTGTGTTGTGATGTTGAGCAAACAAACGATGTGTCAGCAGTTGCAATTTGTATATAATGGATGATGAGCCTCTGACCCTTCTCGTGGTCCGTTTCAAATACCTCAATGTGCTGTTACTTGTAGCCCACATCTCACAGCTTGCATATGAAGGTACCAGTTTTGTTAATGTCAAACGAAGGGGGAAGGGGGTCAAGGCTGAGATCCCAATTGGAAACTATTACTGTTCTCAAGTCGGAACACTCTCACGAACCAGATAAGACGAATGTCCTTTGCTTCAGCCATTGAATTTATTTAGCTGTATGCAACTCATTGTGGAGTGCATTTCTAACTGATATTGACTCCAACCCAGTGGGTAGAGTGACTAAACAGCTAGAGAGAGGAAATAACCATCTCAGATATCATTAACATAACCCAACTCCCACTACCTTTTTTTCCAGCGATTCCATCTCGTGTTGAAGGATGCTTATATATCCCGACCTGAAAAAAAAGCCCTGACCAAAAAAAAAAAACAAACTAGGTATCTGCGCCGTGATGAAATGCATGCTTGTTGAACGTTTCGCCATTTGCCTCATCCATGTTAAATGCGTGTTGGTGAGTAAAGGCACCACATCATGTTGAGAGATGGATGACCTTTGGAGGAGCAATCATGTCTACAGCATCTTAGATGCCGGCATCCAGACGCCAGCCCTCGACGGGAAGAGGGAAGTCGTTGCACCAAGAGGCAATCTCTTTCTTGAGGTCGTTGATCTTCTGGACCTCGCCGCTGGCGACGCGAGCCTTGAAGTCCTTGAGCTTGTTGGCCTCCTTGGGGAGAGCAGCCTGCTCCTCCTTGCAGATCTTGATAGCCTCATCGATGTACTTGCCGACACGCTCAAACTCCTTCTCTCCGAAGCCACGAGAAGTCATGGCGGGAGTACCAATACGGATACCGCAAGGGGTGAGAGCAGACTTGTCACCGGGGATGGAGTTCTTGTTGCAAGCAATGTTGATCTGCTCAAGGACGGCCTCAACACGGGCACCGTCCAGGTTGTGCTGGCGAAGGTCGACGAGGACCATGTGGCTGTCAGTTCCGTCAGACACGAGCTTGTGGCCGAGAGTCTTGAAAGTGTTCTCCAGGGTCTTGGCGTTGGAGATAACCTTCTCCTGGTAGGCCTTGAAGTCAGGGCTGGCAGCCTGCTTCAGGGCAACAGCCAGAGCAGTGATGGTGTGGTTGTGAGGGCCACCCTGGTGACCGGGGAAGACGGAGAAGTTGATAGGGTTCTCGAGGTCGTAGAGGGTCTCCTTGCCGGTCTTGGCATCGACGGAGCGGACACCCTTGCGGAAGAAGATCATGGCACCGCGGGGACCACGGAGAGACTTGTGGGTGGTGGTTGTGACAATGTCGGCGTACTTGAAGGGAGTGGGGATGACCTCGGCAGCAATGAGACCGGAGATGTGAGCCATATCGACAACAAGGTAGGCACCAACAGAGTCGGCGATCTTGCGCATGCGCTCGTAGTCAATGAGACGGCAGTAAGCAGATGTACCGGCAACAAGGACCTTGGGGCGGAAGAGGATGGCGTTCTTCTGGAGAGTATCATAGTCAATGATGCCGGTGTCGAGGTCGACACGGTAAGGCATGGTCTCAAAGTAAGTAGAGATAGCAGAGATCCTGTTGGTATGGTTAGCATATTGCCACAGGCGTGACGGGAGTGATGAACTGTTGGCAAACTCACTTCTTCTGGGGGGTCTGGTAACCGTGGCTCAGATGGCCACCATGGGGAAGGTCGAGACCCATGAGACGGCCGTGGACAGGCATGATGGCCTGGTAGACCTGGAGGTTGGCAGGGGATCCAGAAAGGCACTGGACGTTGACACCCCACTTCTCGGAGTCAAGGTGGAAAGCCTCAAGAGCACGCTGCTGGCAGAGACGCTCGATCTGGTCAATGTGCTGGTTGCCGCCATAGTAACGAGCACCGGGGTAACCCTCAGAGTACTTGTTGGACATGGGGGAACCAAGGGCATCGAAGACAGCGCGGGAGGTGATGTTCTCGGAGGCGATGAGGATAATGGACTCGCGCTGACGCTTGATCTCATCCTTCTGCAGCGGGTGTAAGTCATTGTCGACTGGAAATGGCCAAGACATTCAATTGAGTAGGACATACCATGATGGAGGCGACCTCGGGGTCAGAGTCGAGGAGAGACTTCTCGAGCATCTAGAGGAGTGTGAGTCAATGGATCTTGTATACCCTCAACAATGGAACGAGGGGCAATGGCGGGGGAAGGTAAGGTAGCTAGCTCACCTCCTTGTGCGACTGAGAGAGCGCATACTCGGCGTTTGTGGGAGACATTGTGAATGTTGTTGGTGAGTGTTATAGAAGAAACAGATGGGATGTCTCTCTTTAAGATTGATGATGATGGAGTGGGTGAAGGAGGAGGAGGAAGGGAAGAGAGTTAAAAGCATGTGGGAGATCCAGGTAGAAGTAGAAGTAGCTCTCCAGAGAGGTCCCTCTGGTCCAAAGAAAATTTTCCGCTTTTTTTTTTTCCTTTGGCCTAGTCTACGGGTTCCGAAGACGGCCACCACAGACTCACAGAGGTACGAGTGGTGAGCTAGGGACAGGTTAGCGCATGCGGCAAAAAAGCTCAACTGTGCGGAGCGTGAGCCTCAGAAGCGATACAGGAGGATGAGCACTGAGTTGGCGGGGTCAATTAGGTGCAGTTTTTGGAGGTGCGGGGTCATTAGCCACTGGTTGCTAGGTGGGGTCCAGCCCAAAAGTTAGCCCGTCCCATTAGCCCATGTCATACAATTCCATTGGCCTTGCTGGGCTGGCATGGTTACCCTGAAGATCGACTCATGGAATATATTGGATGGAATATGTTTCTTTTTGCCTCTCGATGTATACGACTCATGAGTATGAGTTGGATCTCGGTAGTATTATGCTAAATTCCCTAAGTTTCTGCTTGATCTGGTGGCATCTGTATGGTGTGGAATCAAGGTTAGTTGACTGTCGTGGCACATTGCATGACTGTGTTAAGTGCCTGTAGGGAGTAGGTCGGTGGCCCATTGACTCAACACACTCACACATCATGCATTGTCGTTCTTGGTACAACCCGAACCACCTCCAGCGGCAGTCAATCCAATATCCAACAATCTTCCCTTCCAACACCGAGGCCATGTTAAACACCGAAATACGACAAAACTCCGTATTTGGCTTCACGAATTCTCCCGATGTTGTGATGATTCTCACGGCGTGACCTCCCGTAGAATCCGATCACGTTTCTCCGAATCAAACACAGAGCGCACCCCGCGTTTAGAGGTCCATCGAAGACTCAATGGCAGCAGACTTATGAGATCTGCCGGTCTCCAATAGGCATCTGCCCATTATTGGAGGTTGTTGACCTTTCCCTGGATTGGGCGACCGTATTCTATCTCATTTCCACGCCTCGAAGCGTCAAAAACAGTCGGTGTGGCTCAGTTGGTTAGAGCGTTGGTCTCATATCTGGAATTAGATTGATCTGACGAGAAGTCAGAGTTATCCAAAGGTCGAGAGTTCGAGCCTCTCCACCGACAAAATCTTTTGATTATTTTAACAATCAACAGTTTCCGTTTTACTAGTTTTACTTTTTACTTGTTCTCAGTAACTCTTCGGCTGATGTTCAGAGAAATACAGAAGACGGCGCGGACTTCAGATTACAGTACATAAATGATTAAGAGACATAAAGAAAATTCGGCTAGAACTACAAGGAATTCGTCCCTCAGAAGACCAGAGTACATTATCTGCGTAGTGTATCGGGCGGGCTGTACCTCTCCTACCAGGCCTGAAGAATCTAGTTTAAATATCTTCTTACAGGTTGAGGTCAGCTACGGCGTTCAAAAAGGGGACGATTGAACTCAAAGCAACCCTTCACGCTGCCTCTATTGTCCAAGTCGATAGTTCATCGTCCGTCGGACATTGAGGACTGATCGAAAAGGGCAAGTATGATTTGCTTGCTGATGGCTCCCCTTGGCATATATTTGCTGGTAAACATCTTGGCCCTTTTGACTTGGAGGTGAGTTCCATGAAAGGCTCTGACATGCGGTCATGTGCAACAGGTATTGCTAGAGGCTTCGGAGCAGCCACAGGAGGTTCAAAGCCTCCAGCCTTTCAACAATTATGATGATATCACGATGTCCCGTAGTCAATATTGCTTCTGGGACTTCGTAGAGATCAGTCAGGAAATGTCATAGAGGATAAGTAATCCGGCTATGCACAAAATCCAATCCGGAAGGAATGCCAGAGTCTGGAGAACTGGACTTTACCGTATAAGATGAGGATAAACTCATAATCAGACCAAATACCAGTCTCAGCCCATATACGGGTTGACGGCCATGTTTCACTGCGCCTGTCCCTCCCTCCAGTCTCAGAAAATCGCAACTGTTTGTTCCACAACTGTGAATCATTACAACGAGTCAACATCGCATCACTGTGACTAGGCGACTTTAGCTGCAGGTGAGACAAGCAGATGGTATGCGCTCCTCAGCAGGTGCTGGTCTCTGGTGTATGTACATATGCGCTACGTAGCGAGGCAAGGGAGTTTTGCTTCTGTCTGTGGCTGCTGGAGCCAGCCATTCCATCTTGACTCGAGGGATAGGTAACAATTCATTGTGGCGCGTGATTCCGTGTTGCACTTGAGTATTCATAGTCGGAATGTGACTGACATTGGATATCACAGCAGTTGAGAAATGAGACCCTGCTAGTCTTGGATAGGACGAGGATGTGGAAAAGGGTTATGAGCTTCAGAGACTGTCTCAAGCGGACACTTACGGAGTAGCAGCGGTTCAGATGCGCTAAGAGTGAAACCTTGTCAAATATCATTCTAGAAGAACTACCTAGACTTGGTATAATGACTAAGGAAGTGTTGTCCTTGTGCTGAGTGTCATATCAGTTTCTTAGCCTGATTATTATTCGACTAGCAAGACGAGTAATGGATAGGTACGTAACGTGTATCAACTCTACTAAAGTGTCTGAATACATCCAAGGAAACTATTGAATGGATGACCTACTACGTATACCTAGCTGTCACGTTCGAAGTCACATGACTCTGTATGCAGACCCTTATGCTCAGGGATTGAAGAGATTAAGTGCTCCCTGACGTTCGCGCTAATAGACATGAGCTGTCGTTGCCGAGGGACCCCATAGTGGATCGGTAGTTGGGAGAAATTGTACCTAGTACACCTCCTTAAAAAGCAGGTTGAAACTAGGATAGAAAAAAGACTGTCTACTTTAGTAGTTAAATACTTGGAAACTCTTCAAAGCACCCGTAGTCAGGTATCGCGATGGACTGATCTTGACGCCAGTTAGCGAGTTAAGTTCCTCCGAAACATAGCCCAATGAAGGAAAACAAGAGGTTGGGGCCCTAGCCAGGGGTAGAAAGGCAGAGAGGGAGGGCTGCAGTCGGGTCCAAGAAAAGCTGGCGCGATCTCTCGGTGGAGAGATGTTAGGCAGATCCTGGGTGAAATGATGAATGGTTTCTTGTCCTCTAAAACACGCCCGCCCATCCACGCCATGTCCTGCAGGGCCTAGGCCCAGCCCAGGCAGTCCCAGCACCTACCCTCAAGGGGCAAGAAAACACTGAGCCTTGATATAAGGTGTCAAAATAAACTTAGTAAAGAATACCCTAAGTTTAGGCTAGATTTACCTAATATTTTTATCGCTTTAGGTCACGGTCCTGAGTTTTCTTTCCTCCCCTAGCCTACGTAGGTGTAGGTGTATGTACGTACTTCGTCATGGAACTGGAAACGTTAGGTCGTGACCAGATTGACAGATCTTGATCCCTCCCGTCAACCGGATAGTTCTCGCAGTCAAGACAATGCCATTCAGACCCAATATCAAGAGTTGGCATCAATATGATATTTCCGGCTAGCATTCCACAAACCCATATATTGCTATTGAGGAAATAGTACGTGTATGTCCTAAGTTAGGTCAGGTACTTTTCATCTTGTCAGCTGCCGAACCGCGAGGTTTATTTCCTACCGAATACCCATTCCCGGCTGTCGGATCACCTTTACGGAGGCTCGGCCCGGTGCGACTTGTCATCGTTCAGAGATGACGGATTTTCATAACCAACTGAGAACAAAGCAAAGAATCAGCCTCATGCCTCAACTAATACAAAACGAAGCGAGACCCATGAAATTACAATTCTGACGCAGGTGAGTGAGCCAGAGCAATAGCGGCTTGCCTTCCTGGTCGCATAACAACGAATAAGATTGCTGAGATAGCGGATCTTCACAATGGACAACAGAGCGAAGGAAAAAGCAAGTTCGCATACATGGGCGTTGTAGAGTGGGTGTTGTGCGTCCGGCATACTGGTAGGCACGAGTGTTCTACAGTACACACAGTGACAACCTGGCCTTACTCTGCGTAGAGGCCTGCCCGGTAAACTGGGCCATCCCTCTCTAGAAGCTACTAGGCCTGCTTGGGAGAGCTGAGGGCTAGAATCATTGCAGAGCACACATATTGCCAATGCTGAATCAGATCACGATGAAAAGCGCTTGGCTGTTCTGTTGTGCACCTTGTGTGTCACGGTGCAACGTTCGGAGAACGGCAGCGGAAGCTGGCTTGTGCGTGATTGAGGCTGCATGTAGCCTTGTTTGGAGACTAGGTAGTATTGCTGCGATGTTGTGTGATCTCATTCTCGTCGAGGCTCCTCCTCTCCAGATGGCGATGGCATCATGTTATCCATCCGTGTAATATGACTTCTTCGCTTTCATGACTCTCCCTCCATGCAATCATAAGTGGCCAACCTTGAACTTCAGGCAACCTGCTTCTGAAATAAAGAAGACCAAATCTTGCGCTTGAGACCAGGACACGTTTGGTGTTGTACAACATAAGGTAGCCTCCCAGCACGACATGTATGTGTGTACCTCGCGCAATGTAGCATCTCCTGTAAGTCGTTTCTCGCGACGACGTAGGATTTTTTTTTTTTTTTGGTACTGGAGGTGGTATGCGGATGCAATCGATTTGTGGTCGCACCGCATTTGCGTGTCCTAGGTTGCATATATACTCTGTGCTCAATGGCCTATATGACACCAAGATGCTGATGGTGATAAACATGGGTCACATGGGTATTTAAACTGACATGGATGCCTCAGATGCTTGGATGCAGGAGGTGATGCAAACTTATGGAAAATGCTCCCAGTGACAGCAACGCTCACGTTGTTGGCTTGAACAGATGCCACCAGCTAAGTACGTACAAGGCTCAAACAACTCTCGCCCAGCGAAAAACACCAAACTTGAAACTGAATTGTGTCGGTATTAGGACAAAATCATGGACCAGTCAGGCGATCTTCCTCAAAGTTTCAAGGTTACCCGGTATTGGGAGTCTGGGACACAAGAGAAGTGTTCTGAGCGCTCATGGCCAAGACGATATGTGCCAGTATTTACACCTTCAAGATCCTGCCAAGGTCTCTTTCATGAATGGCCGGAGATGTCTCTGGTTATACCACTGAAGCTCTCGTACATACTGGTAAGCTCCCACCAGCACTCAATCTGCAGTACTTAAGCACCTCCACTTTTGATCTGTGTCAAAGAAAAAAGTACGTACACTTACCTAAACCACCTCATCTAATAAGGTACAGTATCCGTACCGCCAGGGAAAAAAAAACTGCAAGCCCGCTATCATCATCTGTCCCATTTTCTCCACTCCACAGCTCCATGTCTCCATTCCCTAAGCCCCCGGCGCCGGTTGATCCCAGAGTCAACGCCCAGGCCAAGGTTCACGCCCATGACTAATTCGCACGCCCCCTCCTCTTCCCCCGGAGCTGCCCTTCGCCCCTTGCCCCACCTTTTCTTGTCATCTCCCGTCCCCATCTGCATCGTCACGCCCAGACAGCCCCAGCTTAAACGAGCCCTGGCGTCCTTCCTGGCCCTGGCTCCAAAAGGAAGACAGTCCTCCCATCACTCACTTGCTACCGCGGATACCCAGGGCCATCCCATCCCATCCCGTGGCCCATCCTTTTCTCATTAACGAGCTTCACCTTTTGTCTCTCGCCTGCCCGGGTACCCGCCAGTGGCATTCGTTGATCCGTCCACACTAAATGTGACTCGACGATACTGTATGACACCCCTACTGGTAGTTCCTCGTTGCTATTGTTTTCCCCTGGACGATGGCTATACGAGATATAAAAAAACCACATATTCTTGACGGAAGGTTATTGTAGAAAAATGACCGTCTCCCCTCTCAACCAAACCCTAACCAGCCATTCATCGTTATCTAACTTTATCTGTGATTTTTTGCCCTGCGGTTTCTTTGGGTGCATCCCCAGACCGCCAACAAGCGCGTTGCCGCCCCCTCCCTAGCAATGGATGGCATCACCGCACCTATAATCCAACCAACGGCATCGATCCAATGTCCATTCGCGGCGGAGAGGGAATGACTCTACCGATTGGCTTCCAGCTCTCCTGTCGTCTCTCGCTTTGGGGCTAGGCTTAGTAGTCAGACAACAGACCTTGGCCCAAGCACAAAGCAGACAGGCAGAGAGCACCAAGCCAAAACCACAGTGCTCCCTTTTTAGCAACGCCTGCCCTGTGGTGCACGGCTGAATTACTAGTATTATTTACGAACAACATCAGCCATCAGCGACCTCTTCTTGCTTCGTTGGCCCAAGGGTACACCATGGTGATGATGAGTTCTCTGGGCATCGTAGGCTCCGCCAGCTGAACCACGAATCATATTGCTTTTTGCTGTCATTGTGCATCGAGTTGGGAGACTCTTCATGCGATATTGGTAGTGACAGCTCGATTGCTTTGAGCCATGAATATAATGGCATCAAGACATTTACATCAGCGGCTTTCCCCTCCTCTTGTATATGCACATATTGAGTCTGAATATGCCATCTATTCCACGCACGTCAGATCGCATTGAGGAAAAGGGAATGATTGAATCTTGGGTGTTGTTAATACATATGCAGGTAGTCTATCATACAGCACTTTGGTGGCCAAGGTGACAGGGCAGAGGGCATACATAATGCGCTAATACGTATGTTCCTTCGGTTTGGGCCCGGGAAACCCCTTTTCCCTCCCGCTCGCTCGTTAAGGTGTTTCCCTGGGCCTCCCCAAGCCAAAACAAGATGTCATGTTCCGAAACGGCGCACGACTTGCTTACGAGAAAGATGGCTCCGAAACACGTGGGAGACTTCCGGAACAGTTTAGCGGCGAGCCCGGCAGGTGGTGAAAAGATTAGCCATTCCATTGCCATCCATGATCCATCCAAGTCCCGTCCATGCGATAACAATAAGATTCCATTTGCTCTTCTACCTGACTTCTTCCGCAAAGCCACCACCGCCTCGATCTGATGGGCCACGATTCTTTTATCCAGCTTCCCCTAACATCCACCCACGGCTACATCATCGCTTCTCAACGGGGATTTGTGTCGTCGTTGCACAATTCGTTTGCCTGCTCGTCCTCGTTATTTTCTGATCATGTTTCTCGCCAATCTATGTCTGATACATGATGGTATCATGTATCTATTACCCGTCGATCATCACCTGTGACCATTGTGTGATTTGGGCTCTCTCTTCTTGTTCAGGTTACTGCAACCAGATGGTAACAAACAAACTCGAAACCTTTTCTTACGGTCGCTTGAAGAGGCTACTCGTGCAGCAATGCTTGCCCCATCAAGACGTACTGTACATAGATCAGCATGCTCGTTGTGCTATGAACCCATCACTCTGCCTTTGTCTCACCTCCATCCCAATCCCTAATTTGTCAAGTGCTAAGCTCAGTGTCATACCTCACCCTGGCAGAGACGAGACAGGGCACCACCCCAGGACTGTCTGTTTGAGGTACGTATCCGCTGGAACCTCTTGGCATGCATTTCAGATGCGCCACACAAAATGGAAGATGGGGGACGTGCGTTGCTGGATTTAAATCGGTATCGTTTCGCTTGGCACCCTAGCACCCCCCGAGATGAACACCATCAATCAGTATCGATGCATGCGCGACTTTGCTCGGCTGTCTGTTCGCCCAAATGTAGACAGCCTTCTATGCGGCCGTACATGACAGACTGAATAATAGCACAAAGGTCGCTGTGGCGGCGGTTGATGTGAACTCGCCAAAACATGGTATCTCTCATATATGGTGCTAAAGGCTCTGGCCGAATTATTCCATGACGTTTTTTCATCCGCCCTCACTCTGATCAGCACCAGATAAGCAGAGGCGGAATATCAATGTCAATGTAGGCGGACGTGACAGGACATGCACGCCCGTACTTTGATTCATAATATCTATATCGATAATAGGGCATAAAATGGTATGGTGAATGAACGTTCGAACCTCCAAAATCACAGCCAAATCATATAACTCTGATGACTCCCGCTTGTCGAGTCCTCCTCGTTCTTGCGATGCGTCGTGTCAACTGAAAGGTTGAAGCGGAGCCTCTGTAATCCCTTGCGCAAAGCGCCACTGATCCGTAAGGTATCCGTAGGTCGCAGAATAGAAAGACAGGGACCTGCTCGGTGCCCCATATTTATCTCATGCTTAGCTTTAGGTTACCTTTTGAGCGTGCAGCTTGCAGACTTGCAGTTGCAGTTGCATGGCTGGTATCAGGTCCAGTACGTAGGTACTTCTCTCTAGGTGGTACGTGCCTGTAAACCGCCGCCACCGGGCAGTAGGCGGTAGGGACGTAGGGGACTAGAGAGTGAAGGCTACCTATGCATGGAGGCTAAGCCAGAGTAGGTTGGCGTTGTAGGGAGGGTGTGGTTTGCCGGGTACAGCATCGGAAACTGAGGTGAGGTGAAAGGTGTGAGGTGTAAGCTATGAGCTAACCGAACCTAAACTAACCCAACATAACTGTGAGTGAGTGAGCCTCGAGCCTCGAGAGCGCGTGCGTTGAGTTGGATGGAGTCCGGGTAGTGTGTGTGAGTGGGTTCATAGGTATCCCCCATCCCACTCCACGCCACCGTGCGCTTAAATTGCCCGCTGGTCGTGGGTAAGGTAAGTTTGGGAACGGGTTTGCTCAGGTCCTTTCTCCCCATCCTGTACTCCTCACTTTCTTCTTCTGCAACGCATTCCATGTCCGCGAAAGGCCTCATCCGTCGCGCCTTGGATTGCCCTGTATCCTATCTCTCCCTTCATCCCGCTATCTTCTATTCCCATCTGTGCTGCCATTGACCCTCGATCTCCCTGTGTATTGTTTTCGCAGTGCTTCAGCCTTAGCCGCGGCTCTGCTTAGACGTTTTGTCCAATTCGCTTCGCCCTTGTTACTCGCTTGGTAGGGGCCACTATCATCAACTCATCACGAACCCTTGAGTTGGAGCAGCTTTCTGAATCACGACCGCGACTCTCCTTTCCCTCAGCCCACGTGGTATTAATTCGACTTCGCGTCTGTCGCACATCAGCTGTCAAGTCCGACCCCTGCTGCACCATAGCAACTCCATCATCGCCAGTTTCAGTGCCGACCTAATGGCGAACCATCACGCGTCGCCGACCATGATGCAAATGCAACAGCATCAGGGCCAGGTGCCCCCTCCTCCTCCGCCGCCGCCTCAGTTTGCGCCATCACATCAGATCGCGGCCATGAATGAGGCTGTTTGGTTGCAAATAGGTTAGTGGTTGTCGCGTCGTGTTCGCAAGACAAGACGACATAGGCTGACGTATGTATAGGGAGCTATGCAGAGGTTTTGCGCAATCCGGATGAAGCCATGCAGGCATACGAGCGCGCTCTTCAGGCGAACCCCAACTCAACCCAGGCCATGAACGCAATTGGCCTCCTCTACAAGACCCGTGAAGCTTTCGAGAAGGCGCTCGAGTTCTTCCGCGCCATCGTTCAGCTTGAGCCCAACAACGGCGAAGCTTGGGGAAACCTTGGTATGTTTGCTGCCATGACGCGACAGCACGACGCTGACCAATTACTCAGGACACTGTTATTTAATGACAGAAAATCTACAAAAGGCCTACGATGCATATCAACAGGCTTTGGTTAACTTGAGAGACCCCAAGGTGAGTAATTGCACGCCAGGTGGAATATTCGCATTACTCGCAACATGCTGACAAGACAACGCAGGATCCTATGTTGTGGTATGGTATTGGCATACTGTACGATCGATATGGCAGCTACGATTACGCCGAAGAAGCGTTCTCTCAAGTTATGAACATACAGCCTGACTTCGAGAAAGCAAATGAGATCTATTTCCGACTCGGTATAATATACAAACAACAGAACAAGTGGGTTCAGAGTCTTGAAGTACGTTCTGGTCTTGTGCCCACTTTTGATGCGTATAGCTAATCTCTGCAGTGCTTCAAATACATTGTCAATTCTCCTCCTGGTCCCTTGACGCAGGAAGACATCTGGTTCCAGATTGGTCATGTTCATGAGCAGCAGAAGGATGTAAGTTTCTTGCCCTAGCAAACATGGCGCATCCCTAATTTTATACAGTTCGATAGCGCTAAGGCTGCCTACCAACGTGTTCTGGACCATTCACCCAACCATGCTAAGGTTCTTCAACAGCTTGGTTGGCTGCATCACCAGCAGAGCAACACGTATGAGAGCCAAGATAGAGCCATCCAATATTTGGAGAAGTCGGTGGGCGCAGGTATGTTACGAAAGCAAAACAATTTGAATCCCTATTCTAACATGCGGCCAGACAATCAGGATGCCCAGAGTTGGTATCTCTTGGGCCGATGCTATATGTCGCAGCAGAAGTATCCAAAAGCTTATGAGGCTTATCAACAAGCTGTCTATAGAGATGGAAAGAACCCAACTTTCTGGTGCTCCATCGGCGTGCTTTACTATCAAATCAACCAGTACAGGGATGCACTTGACGCTTATTCTCGCGCCATCAGGCTGAACCCTTATATCTCAGAGGTCTGGTATGATCTGGGAACTTTGGTATGTTTGTATCGGTCAAACTTTTTCCCCTTCGTTGTATACTGACAACTTGATAGTACGAAAGCTGTAACAACCAAATTACGGATGCTCTAGATGCTTACCAGCGTGCTGCTGAACTTGACCCTAACAACCCCCATATCAAGGCAAGACTTCAGCTCCTTCGCTCTGGTGGTACCAATGGCGGACCTCCTCCTGCTCCTCAGCCTGCAGATGTTCACCCACAAGCTTACCAGGCCGCTGGCCCTGTCGGACCACAATGGGGAGGATCGACTCAACAGCCGCCTGCTGCCGGTCCTCCACCACCTCCTCAAGGCCCAGGAGAGAACTGGGCGGGCAGACTGTCCAACATCAACCCTCCACCGCAACCCCCCAATCCCTATGAAGCACGAGGCGAGCCTTTCCGGGGAGGACCTGCACCACCTCTGCGACAACCTAGCCCTCAGCAAGAGCAGTTGCGCCAGCCCTATAACGATCCCAACCGAGGCGGACCTCGCCGTGGTCAAACACCCCCTCCTCCCGGCCATCAGTACTCTCAACCACCACACGCTCCTCCACAATCCCAGCCTTCTGCTCCCGCTTCTGAGCGACGAGTCGCAAATCCTAACTGGGGTGGAGCGACACCATCAGCATCAGCACCCCCACCCAGCAACATTAATGGCCCCAACGGTCCTAACGGCATGGCTCCTTTCCGGCCTACCAACAGCCCTCGACCTGATGGCCGCCCTGTTCATGACAACCGCATGCCTTCACCAAAATCCGCATACCCCCAGCATCAGGCCCCTCCTCTGTATCCTCAACATCCTGAGATGGCTGCTCAGGGAACTGAGAATGGCCCCCAAGGACCATCCGGGCCGCCAGGACCGCCTCCTCCACCCGCAGTGGCGGAGGCTGCCATGCAGAGAATGGATGACCGGCCACCTTCAGTGGGCCCCAAGCGCATGCGAGAGTGGGAAGAAGAATCTGCTGCCAAGAAGCAAGCCAGTGAGGAAAACCGAGTTCGACTCGAAGACATGCGTCATCGAAGACCGTCTACTCCTCCTCGTGACAACTATCGTCGTAACTCTTCCGAAATTCGGCGACCTGATGATGCTCGTCGACCTGATGAACCACGTCGCGAGGAACCCCGCAGGCCCGAATCAGCCCCTCGCCATGCCACTGAGAGCTATCATCCCTCAGAAGCAGCCCACCACCCCCCGAGCCACGCCTCCGGTCCCAGCCACTTACCACCAATGCAGCAGCCACCTACTCCGATGTCTGGCGTGGTGCATGAGAAGCCACCAGTATCTGCTACACCTAAAGAAGATCGTCCCCCAAGCCTGGAACATGCGCCACCTCCTCCTCGCGCAGCTCCCCCTGTCGAGCCTGAAAGAGCAGCAAGAAAGATGGACGTTGACGAGGACTACGATGATAGCGGGGAAGACGAGAAGAAGGCGACTATTGTCACAAATGGCTCTGGTCCCAGCTCGGCGGCTGGAGATGCCAAGACATCCACTCCCGCGAATGCTGGTGTAAACGGGGTTTCTGGTACGGTCACAAAAGTTGAATGAATGCCAGTTTGACAGCTGCTTGTTATTTATGAGTTGAAGACATCTCTTTATCTGTGCCGATTAGTCTCTGCCTTTTTGTATACCACTATTATCTGGGGGCGTGGTTTCTTTTGTTTGGACGGGGAGGCTGAAGACAGAAATTCAAAACCGGGGGTTATGGTCCTTCTTGGCTACGATTTCACCGGCGAACAAGAGTATTATGCACATTAATTTCCTTACTCTGATCAATAAAACTCAGTTGTATCTTGTGTTGTTATACACCTGACAAACCGTGTTCATCCATCCAGTGACGTTGGACTGTAGACATTTCACACTACCCCTGCTGCCTGAGTCCTGACTGTACATGAGCACGCTAGACCACCTTCAGTAACGATTAAAGTCACGTGAGTAGTTGAAGGGTTCTTCGGTCTAGTCGGTGTAGAATCTAGCCCTCGATTCTTTCGGTGTCGGCTCGGTGAGTGAAAGTCTTGCTGTGCACGGGCCACCCCACGAATTTCGAGCGATTCGCTTAAAATTTCGCCCACAGTTTATTTCTTTATCTCTTCTTTTTCAGGCTTTGACAACTCAGGTTCATACTAACCCCCTCAAACCACACAGCCAGCCCAAGATGAGTGTGAGTGAAGATCTCAGCAACGAAAGCAATTGCTTCAGTTTGGACAAACTGACAATATGTACAGCACCGAAAGTATGAGGCTCCCCGCCACGGCTCCCTGGCTTATCTGCCCAGGAAGCGCGCTGCTCGTCACCGTGGAAAGGTCAAGTCGTGAGTATTTTCTCCTGCATCAGCAAAGATAGAAAAAAAAAAGATCTTTTTGGCAATCTCTCCCAGCTGAGGAAGACATTGGCTAATGCATTGGGACCAACAGCTTCCCCAAGGATGACCCCAAGAAGCCTGTCCACCTGACAGCCGCTATGGGTTACAAGGCTGGTATGACCACCATCGTTCGTGACCTCGACCGACCTGGCGCCAAGGCCAACAAGAAGGAGGTTGTGGAGGCTGTTACTATCGTCGATACCCCACCTGTACGAACAATGCAGCCCGCTTGGCTATGTGCCTATGGCTAACATCTTTTAGATGATCGTTGTTGGTCTTGTGGGATACATCGAGACTCCCCGAGGCCTGCGATCCCTCACCACCGTCTGGGCCGAGCATCTGGGCGACGAGCTTAAGCGCCGATTCTACAAGAACTGGTACAAGAGCAAGAAGAAGGCTTTCACCAAGTACGCCAAGAAGCACTCCGAGAACAGCGGTGCCTCCATCACCCGCGAGCTCGAGCGCATCAAGAAGTACTGCACCGTCGTCCGTGTCCTCGCCCACACCCAGATCCGAAAGACCCCTCTCAAGCAGAAGAAGGCCCACCTCATGGAGATCCAGGTCAACGGTGGTTCCATCGCCGACAAGGTCTCTTTCGGCCATGAGCTCTTCGAGAAGCCCGTTGACATTTCCAGCATTTTCGAGCAGGATGAGGTTATTGATGTGATTGCCGTCACCAAGGGTCACGGATTCGAGGGTGTCACCGCCCGTTGGGGTACCAAGAAGCTTCCTCGCAAGACTCACAAGGGTCTCCGAAAGGTTGCTTGTATCGGTGCTTGGCATCCTTCCCACGTCCAGTGGACTGTTGCCCGTGCTGGTCAGCGAGGTTACCATCACCGAACCTCGGTCAACCACAAGATCTACCGCATTGGTAAGGGCGACGCTGACGACAACGCCGCCACTGAGATCGACGTCACCAAGAAGACCATCACTCCGTATGTTGACCCAATCCTGCCAGGTATCGGCTGACGGACAGTTGCTAACACTTTGATAGTCTCGGTGGTTTCGTCCGCTATGGTGAGGTCAACAACGACTTCGTCATGGTCAAGGGTTCTATCCCTGGTACCAAGAAGCGAGTCATGACCCTCCGAAAGACCATGTTCCCCCAGACTTCCCGAAAAGCCCTCGAGAAGGTCAGCCTCAAGTGGATCGACACCTCGTCCGAGTTCGGACACGGTGCTTTCCAGACCCCTGCGGAGAAGAAGCAGTACCAGGGTACCCTCAAGAAGGATCTTGCCTCCGCTTAGAGCGGCTGCTTGTTTTCTTTCTTGTCTTGACCAATTCATTGCACCGGTGTCGAGGGTTGGTTCGTTACTACTGTACGCCTTGCGTTTGGGCTGGGTTAGGTTACAACTGGCGTGGAACGTAAAAAAAAAGTCCAGCCAGAAGAGGGATGGCTTTCAAAAATTCTAACGAGATTCCCAATGTTAATATGACTGTACCTTCTTTCTCCGGTGAATGTGTGTTTGACTTGAGCTTGTGTCCCCTCTGTAGCTGTCTTGACGAAACTCTTTTGTCGAGACAAGCAGATATATATGCCTATATTGTCGTGAGGCTAAATTGCCTTTTTACATGCTCTCACCCCATCATCCGCCTCGAGCTGCGTAGACTACGGAGTACTGCATGGGCCAATTGGCTTTTTTTTTTTTTTTTTTCAAGATCTGAAGATGCTAATCTAGGAATATATAAAAGCGAATGAGGCAAAAGACACGCAGGCCAGATACCACAACAGGAGTGATATTCATAGCAATACAAGGAGAGCACCATATGTTAGGCTGAAAGAAACACCATATTATCAAGTCTCGGTGGATCACATAGTTGTTGCCTTAACCTTGGTTATAGTTTAGACACGCTTTATTGTACTGTTCCATGTCAAGATGTATGTTTCTAATTTTATGCTTGCCTTTTTTGCAAAGTTTATTATTCCCAAGTGAAGCTCCCTTGTGATTCACGTTTATTCGAACTCAACCTTGACCTTGCGCAGTCAATATCTACCAGTTGCAGACAGGAATTATTCTTTATTTGTTCATCCCCTGATATATACGCAATCATGGGGAAAAAGAAGAGCAAGAACAATAATAGCACGGGAGCCGCTTCGAGTGCACCAGCAAGTGCGCTCACTACGACCTCAACTATCGCAGCGGACCCTATACTTGGCTACAGGATCCGGGTTCTTCTCCACGATTTCCTCAACGTCACCAAAGATTCTCGTTCACAGAAGCGCCTCAACTCTACGACTGACGAGCGATATATCAGTGTCCCATACTTTGATGAGGGACAAGCTGCGGTGGTCAAAGCAGCGATAATAGATGTTGACCTTGCCAAGCATGTTTCAGCTGCAGCTGACGATATCGAGATTATCGATCGAGATTTGATCTCACAGCAAGGAAAGAGTTTCGAAACCGCAGTTCGAACACTTCTGGGCGGTTTCCTCGACAAACGGCGTGCTAGTGGCGATGCTCGACCTTGCGGGCCTCATCACTTGGCACCTTTGTATGCCAAGTTCTTTGATATTGATTTGGAGGAACTCAAGGAGGATAAGTTCTTGGGTCGTCTGAGGAGAGCCGGCATCTAGTTGAATCAAAGTTGTAGGTATAAGCGCACTACCTATGTACTGCGGTAAGGATGGGTTGTAAAGGAGGCTTCAGCACACCAATAAACACATACTGGCAACATATTCGTCGCCCTTATAATCGCCCAAGATCTTGCTTTTGGCTGAAAAGCTAGATGTTCTGATGACTGACTCCAAAGGTGTATAAATAAGTGGCTGCTGCTCGTCCGCAAGGATGATCAGGTACACTCTCGATAGACGTTAGTACTGACTAATAACCCACTAATTTTAGGATGGTGCTGATCTACGGCTTGTGATTGGTCGATATATTCCTGCCGCGAATCTCATGCCTGACGTCACCCCACTCCCCAAACTTGCATCTGCATTTGCGTTACAGCTTTTGACTTGACGCCTGAGCTGAGACCTCTCCTCTCCCAATGACACTTCGAACTACTTTCAGACGCCTTGCAAACCTGAATCTTCTTGGCTCTCTTTTGACCCGGAATCAAACCGTCCTCCTCCCACGAACAGCTACAGCTACCTCTCGACACAACACAAGACTACTCAGCAACACCAGATCCCTCAACATGTCAAACGACGACGATTACATGGCTTTCCTGAACAAGGCCAACCAAGACACCGGCGCTGATGCCGCGACTCAAGAAAAGGCTACCTTCAAGACCAAGGACCAGGGCGCTCAAGTCCCCAAACCTATCAGTGACGTGTGCAAGAACGCCGTATACACATCCGACGCAGACGAGCCCTTCCAAGAGGTTTCCCTCAAGTGGGAGGGCAAGAATGGCCTCCCCAGCGAGTGTAGGAGCTACTCTCTTACCTATGAAGATGGTAAACTGACATGTTGTTAGCCGAATTCGCCAAACTCATCAACCACTCCTCCCCCGACTCGGCGGACATCAAGATCCTTGATCCTCTCAACTGGGATTCCCACGGAAAGTACACCGACGTCATCGAGGCTGTTCGAGAAGCCTCGCAGGGTAATGACGTTCGTGTATATCAAGTGACGAGAGATGCTACGAGGACCGAGTATTGGGTGGTTTCGCACGCTGACGGCAAGCTGATTGGTGCCAAGGCACTCTCTGTTGAGAGCTGAGCGCGCACCGGGGGACACGTAATGGTATTTTGAGCGTTTGCTACGAGAAATTTATGAATTAACGTATGAGTACGTCTGGGTCTGCTGTCTTTGTTGACTCGTGCATGACTTCCCGCGTGTTAAGACACGGATGGGGCACAACTGTTTCAATAGCGTGAGGATTCGGCTGAACACTGTGATCCCATGGCGTTTTCGTTGAGAGATAGGTCTCAGCGGCCTCTAGGATCATATCTCTTGTTTGTATTTTAACAACTTTCGATATTTATGGCCATCTTGGTAGGCTCGTCTATCCGTCATAGGATATATTACTGCCAATCTCTAATAAACAAGCCTTTGGGCCCCAGAAGACTCCAGACCATACATCAAGAAGATAAAATCAACTGGCCAAGGAGCGAACCAAGTTCATCATAAACCAAAACCGAGGTTGAGATTGTCTTAAATGTCCATGCAGACGCAATTATGCACTATGTAGGTATTACTGTATATATGACACCATTGATACATATTTCCAACCATATCCAGAAGGGCATCCATAATATTCCTAGAAGCAGAATGGAGTCTTGATATACATAAATGGCAAGGTTACTTCCAGCCGGAGTAACCACGTTTTAATCAAGTTCAAGCCATATTAATAATATGATCTACGGCTTCCTTGTCAACCAACCCGATTACAAGCGCTAGATCGTGTTTCTAATTACTCGTTAGGTATCACGATCACTTGTTGTGATAGAACCCACCAGTGACTCGATTTGCAGTTACCCTAGATAGAACTCCCTGGTTCTGTTGACTAGGTACATCAACACATCCCGTGACTGGGACCAACGATATTGTGTTAGGGCTACTCTGTGCATTGCAATGGAAACGCACGAGATACAGAACTAAGCTAAGGGATAATTTCATGTCCGTTTAATGTATTCATTTCTCATAAATACCCACTTTCGAACTCGGTATCTCCTTGTTACCGAATCCTCCTTATAATTACATTGACAGAACTCCGTTTAATCAAATGCTCCAAGACCGCCGGTGATGTAAAAAACCCAATAATCAAACATCCGTGTCTTTCCTGTCACCTATTCAATCTGTACGTAGCATATCTGGCGGCACCGGAGAATCCCTCTTTAGACCAGGACTGGGACCAAGTCTACTGAGAGTATTTTCTGGTAGCATGAGTATGACTTGGCTCTCCTCATCTTGGCGCGCGATTGGAGTCTTGAGATCCAAGTCCATCTCGCCAGTCATGTGTTGAGATCCTTCTGGCACTGAAAGACAACTGCTCGCGTCAGACATTTCAACGTCGTTATCTTCTTTCAAGATGCCGCTCAAGCTCTGAAATTTATCCGTTTTTGGTGTCGGTGCCGTGAGAAAGGTGATGAGGGGTGCCTTGATGGCCGTCACAGGTGTCTTGATCTCTTCAACGTCCTTGGCTTTGGCAGCCTCAGCCCTTAGGGCAGCAATGGAGCCCCCAATGTTCTCGTCATCACCATCATCCTCTTGGCCAATTGTCCATACCCACCGACGCTTCTTCTCCCTTTTCTTGCGCTTTGAGATTCCCTTGGGCCCTGACGGGGAAAGCGGAGTACCTGATGCGGCCAGTCCTGTCATGCGGCGACGCATATCCTCAAAGGGCCCGGGTGTCTGCCCTCCATCTTGGATCTCGTTTGGTGTGAATGCCAAGGCTAGATGGATGGCACTCTGAGGCTGAGGGGGCACACATGGAGGGGAGTGTGGTGAAGCCTCTTCAACAAGGAGGTCAATGTGAGATTTCGTGTACTTGTTTGTCACAATCTCCTGAGTGAGGGGGTTATTATAGCACACTCTTCGATTTGCTCTGTCTTGGAGCCGCCGTGACTGTCGCCGTGGAGACGGAGGAGGAATGGCTGTAGGTGGAGGAAGAGGCGAGTTGCGTAAAATACTGTGAAGTGATCGAGGATGTGTGTAAGGGGCCTGTAGGGTCAACTCAGCAAGAGTTTCCGGGCGAGCAAGAGCACGCTTCTCGGGTTGTAAGCTACCATCCCTTGCTGGGGCCGCGGATATATCAGCAGGGGAAAAGCTAAAGGCCTTGGGAGTGTTTGAATCCATTGGACCCGCAGACATAGGAGGCGTGGCCGTCATTGTGCTCGGGTAGTTGATTTCCAGTCCTGGATGTGGCGAAGGAGCTGTATCGGATGAAGGAGTCTCAGGGCATGAAGCGACATAAGGCGTAACAACTCTGTGTTTCAGGTCCTGTCGTTCCACTGGAGTTGTCAAGCTGAAAGCTTGTAAAGTATTGATGGCAGTAATAGGCTCATGCTGAGATGGGGCAGCCCTTTCGATTGTAGTAACGTAGACATTGGACAACGTGTTAAAGGCAGTTGGATCTTTGGGGTCCACTGCGTAACTTCTTGATGACCTGGTGGCCGGACTACATGCTGTCTTGATCTGAAGTGAAAGCCGGGGCTTCTTGGGCGGAGCTTGAGAAGATGCCATGATGCTAGATGTAGCTGTAACTGTAGTTGTAGTTGATAGGTAGACCAAGAAGGCTGTTGTGCCCGAGTACACAAGAGATGAGCTGCCAAATTCCCTCGTTGAGTTGCAAGTGACTGTGTCTATCAGCCAACAGACAAGCAACCAACGTCCAACGTCCAACAGGCCTAGGCGGAGACGCTGTTACCGAGAGGCCGGAACCGACAGGGATTATAAAAACGTTGCAATGTCAAAAAACGCAGAAACAACACGAACAAACAGCGAGAAACGAGGACATTGCGTCTATATAGGATGATACACAGTGAGACATGCATCTCACTGGATCTTGAGTGGGCGGGGAGACATGACCAGGGCTTTCATCTGCTCTTTGACCCAGTCTTGACACCCAAACAAGCGCCCCTAGGGATGCATGCAGTGTGATAAGCCTTCCATGACCTAGACGCGGAAATATTGGGGGGTTGAGAAGGATTCAGCCCTGGGAGACTCTAACCTGCCAGAAGCGTAGCAAGTTGACGAGGATGTCATTGGCGGCTGCTGTGGTTGGCTCGCCAGAGCAACTTGGTGGGAAGCGTTAGAGGCGCAAGCGCCGAAGTTGATGTATGATCCTGGTGAGCTTTAATCATGTCCAATCACGCGGCTAACAAGTCGGCTCTTTCACTCGCGCTGGCGTCTATGCAAGAGGGTGGAAATGTCCCCTCCCTTAGACGACATGGCGCCTTGGCATGGAGGAGTTGAGAAGAGAATGACTGGTCATTTGCCCTATCGTCATGCTTTTGAGAGTTTCTCTTGCATGTATAAACAAAGACGATCCTTCCCAAGTGTCTAGGGGCTTTTTCGAAAAGTCGGTATGATCCTTCGACAAGAACAATAACCCAACGGCGGCGGGGTGATGCTCAGCCATGTTCTAAGCCGTGAAATGGACAAGGCTTGTCCTTGTTTTCAAAGCTTCGGCCATCTTTGTTGAAATTGCGCTTGTTTAGTTAGGGCTGACACAAAAGCGCTGACAGTCTTCAAACAAACAATAACAAATGTGATGAGAAGAGTGATTGTCGACAACAACCAAAGTCCAGAAACAATTGACAAAGTGCGGTAAGGATGTCTTGTCCGCATGCAAGTCTTGCAAAGCCCAGAGTTGACGCCATTGGCTGGGCCAGACAACCTTCTCTCGCAAATCGAGCATATACTTGGGCGGCTACAGCACAACTGTGGATGGCTGCAACTGCGTCGTAGTGTATGTCTGGACAAGGATCAAAGCGGGGGGACTAGAGTCAGACTCGCTTGAGTTGAGAAGGATCGGAGACAGTTGAAGAAGTGGCTGGATCGTACAGACAAGATGTTGACTTCTCCTGCAAGATTGTGACTGTTTATTAGCCAACCGAGCATCGAGTCCACCTACTCGTCAAAAGCAGGGATGAGGTGTTGGTGTTTGCAGTATTCCTGAGAATGACAGACATACAGTAGCACCCAGCATGTCACATAATGGGTACCGCACCCGTAACTCTGTTGATGTTTTCCATTGCAAATTGATTTATATCGCTTCATTGGAATGAATGAAGCAGAATTATTTGCTTATTCGCAGTGGACACGAACATGTATGTCCCATGTGTCGAGAGAGAGCAGCCTGAAACAAAAGTATAGATATCGCGTATATCTCTGCGCCTTATCAGATTCGAAAAACAAGACCTGTTTTGCTCTTCGGGCGATTAAATACAAGGTGATTGATACCATCAAGAAAACCAATCGTTGTTTGCTGATACGGACAACTTGATGATGATGATGCAGGGCGTGGTGTAAGTCACATCCATAGAAATGGAGGTAAGGACGCATCAACGCCTCAGGCACCCCCCATCGTGGACAGACCCAGCGCCTGGGCACGCACATCTTAGGGACCTTGGTACTGTACCTATAGGCAACACCACTACTAAGTTTGCAGCCCACCTCAGGCACACCGTGAATGAGCACCCGAACTAATGGTGCATTCCCATAATTTCATGGATGCCCAGAATTGATCTCATATACCGGCTCTTCCGTTGCACGCAGACTCATTATTCGAATCCAAAAGACCGCAGATTCAAACGAATTGATGAACAAGGCCTTAATATTGAGTTGTATTTCACTCTCGACAACTTCCGTCTGTCCGCTGTCCGCCCGCTCGCACATGAAACTTGAGCCCATGTTCCCCAATCCTTCGCTCATTAGGTTGGCAGCCATAATCAAGGATGGAGCCGCCGAGGAAGAAGAGACCTAAAAGGAATGACGCTCGAATTATACTGCAATTCGTAGGTTCCAGTCACCAAGAAGCTCCAATCATAACCTCGGTCGTTGCTAACTGGCTGGACTGCATAGGACTATGACTGTTTCTATGCACAGGTCTTTGAGAACAAGGACGCAAAGCTCAAGAAACTGCCACTGGGCGTTAAGCAAAAGAATTGTCTAGCGACCTGCAACTACAATGCTCGGGCTCGCGGTCTCAAAAAGCTTATGTCCGTCTCTGAAGCGAAAAGACTGTGTCCAGAGCTTGTCCTCGTCGACGGCGAAGACCTTACCCCCTTCCGTGACATGAGCAAGACCCTGTTCAACTTCTTTAAAACCTTTTCGTGGAATCACAAAGTTGAACGTCTGGGATTTGATGAGGTGTTTATGGGTATGTTGCCATCTCCCACCCTCAACAAGTTATAGTGTTGGCTGAGACCACAATGCTCTCGCAGACGTAACGGATATCATTGAGTACAACTTATCCTGTCTCAACCGGGCATTCCTGGAAGATTCCTTCTTTTGCCTTTCCAAAAGTGATCCTGAACGAGGATTTCACTGTGATGTGACGAGCATTGCTGGGTGTGTTGAAGGCTTACCCGATTCCACCCCTGACCTTAGCAACCCAGCCTATATGCGCCTCATCTTGGGATCACATTTTGCTCAGTTCCTGCGGCAGCAGGTGGAAGAAAAACATGGGTTTACATCCACTTGTGGAATCTCTACTAACAAGATGCTCAGCAAACTTGTCGGCAGCAAGAATAAGCCTCGAAACCAGACGACACTAATGGCTATTACTGAAGACGAGGTGATCGCCTTCGTAGACAGCCATAAATTGCGAAGAATTCCAGGGCTAGGGTTTAAAACTGTCCAGTTACTGGGTACTCAGGCTGGTGCTGACATGAGTAAAGGTGTTTCCGAGATTCCAGAGTTGAGTGACAATCCTGTGACAGTTGCCGATGTGCGCCTCCACCCTGACATCTCGCCCGGAGCAATAGAAAAACTGCTTGCTGGTCCTGGGTCAGAGAAAGGGGTAGGTGTACGAATCTGGAGCTTACTACATGGAGTCGATACAACTGATGTTAAGGAAGCCAGTGATGTGCCAACCCAGATCAGTATCGAAGATACCTATAAGGGCTTAGATACGCTGGCACAAATAACGGAAGAGCTACACAAGCTATCGTGCTCACTCATAAGGAGAATGAGGACAGACCTTCTTGTACCTGACGATGGGGCAGACACTCCAGGGGCACAAAAATGGATTGCCCGACCAAAGACATTGCGATTATCGCTCAGGACATGGGCGTATCTGCACTCAGCGCAAGGCCAGAATTACAGTCGGGTCTCTCGATCTGGGTCTCTACCGCCTTTTATCTTCGATTCCAAAGATGACATAGCTCATATCGCGGAAAGGCTTGTTAGTGAAGCTCTGTTGCCACTGCTCCGGCGTCTGTCTCCGGAGAAGGGACAGCGATGGAATCTACAGATGCTCAATATCTGCGTGGCAAACATGGTTGTTGGTGCAGCGGATGACAAGACAGGAGCAGGCAGGGATATATCTGTCATGTTCAAACGTCAGGACGAAGTGCTGAAGCCCTTTCAAGTGATGGAAGACAAGCATGTCGCACAGAGTGAGGAAATTACACAAACGGTGTCAGAAGGCGACGGTGAAGAAGAGGAAGACAATGATTGGGAAACGGGTGACAATGCTTTGTGTCCTCTTTGTGGTCATTGTATTCCTTTGTTCGCTGTGTCGGCGCATCAGAGATATCATGAAATGGAAGGGTCTGAATAGGCATGCAGTGTCCCGTGTGCTTTGACCATGATATTTCCCAGGCACGAGTATGATATGTTCTTTGCTTCTTTGCTCCTACGCTTTCCTACTCGTACTATTACAACCCTGAAAGACGCCAAAAGGAAAGATATGTGATGTTCTTACACAAAGCTTCCAGTTGCAGCGCATCGATTTTGCAGCTATCACGCGGCGCGCCTCATGCTCACCGATGGCTCGACCGAAATACGGTAACACAGCCCTCTGATTTGTACATCGATTAGCCACGATACACCGGGTAGTGAAGCCGAAGGTCTTTGCGTGACACTAGGAGCTCGATTGCTTCAGGATGTTCGACTGAATGACAATGTGGCGGATATCCTTGATCGTTACAATATTGAACTGGAATCAGGTTCAAAACGTCAACACTTGGATATACCCGCACTGTTAGTTTGACGAATGCTTGGGTCGATCATGTCTTTCACTCAGACATCTCCTTATCGATTAAGAGCCCAATGGGTACTGAACAACCTCCGTACGGGTTGCGAGTAACACAACGTCGCGGAGTTGCAGCCCCCTTCATCCAGGGGTCAAAGTATCCTTTTTTTATGCACTGATGGCGTTGATGAAAAGTATGTTGGAAGCTCAGGATAAAACGAATTTTTATAATAGAAGATGACAATAACAATCAAAATGTAAAATAATGTCGAGTTTCACTGACCTGACCGGCAACATGCAGTTACATGAGGCCCGTAACGAAGTGAAGCGACCCGGGTCCATGCCTCTCTGCCTACCTACCAATACGTACAATCAATCATAGGTACTAGAGGAGCAGGTGCACGCAGTGAGCCGAATGACCCCATACACATCGTACATTGTGACACTGCTGCACCCGCGTTTGCCCCCCTCCCC